>NC_142602.1:35397263-35554227 GCF_041222555.1 Hakea prostrata | reverse complement strand
TTACCATATATGTGATGATATGAATTGATGCATGTGTATGCTTAAGTATGGTTTGGAAAGGAGAGGTGTCCTTTTGACACTTCTGTCCTTGGACTACTACGGGAATATTATGGGATGTTTCCGGAGATGCCCTCTGGACACCTTCCTAAAGCTGTTGGATGACATATCTAGGATTGTCTAGTAGTGTTTGGCTAGGATGTCCTGTTATGTCGGACCCTAATCGGAGGGGTATTGAGACCGAACGACCCGTGGTAGCAATGGGGGGGGGGGGGGGGGGGGGGGGGGGGAGACCGGCGGGGGGGGGGGGGGGGGGGGGGGGGGGGGGGGGGGTGGGTGGGTGGGGGGGGGGGGGGTGGGGGGGGGGGGGGCGGGGGGGGGAGAGAGGGGAAACAGGCGGGGGGGGGGGGGGGGGGCCCCCCTGTTTGGGGTGGGGGGGGGGGGGGGGGGGGGGGGGGGGGGGGGGGGGGGGGGGGGGGGGTGGGGGGGGGGGGGGGGGGGGGGGGGGGGGGGGGGGGGGGGGGGGGGGTGCGGGGGCCGACTTGGTGTAACTAAGTAGAAGACTTGCATTTGGCTAGGTTTTACCCCGACATGCGCCGGTACTTATACCAAATGGTTGTGAGAGAGTGTGTTGACTTAGCCCCCTGCCATGGTTTGTCCCGAGGGATGAAGGACCCATTACCAATCGGCTGCTCAAGACCGGTGAAATGATCCGTGAGAGAATCCAAGATATCTTAAATGGTTGAGGATGTGAGCGGACCTTCCTAAAGAAGTACGGTGCTATGACTTAAAGCATGTCCGCCAATAGAGACCAGCATACATAGAGTTAGATTCATTCATTCATTGCTTGTCTCATATCATATTGCATTTATGTTTGTTCCGAAATCCTGCCATTTATAATATTATGGATTTAATCGCCTTTCTTGAGTTTCTTTGAAACTCATTCCTTTATTGTACAATGTTTGTTAGACTATCCTGCAGTGCTTGAGTACTATGACGGTCCCTATGAAGAAGCGCAAGGCGAAGAGGCATATCTCCGGGGAAGGTGATTGCGGTTACCACAATTACACTGAAGATCCCGCGAGTGGTTATGCTCCGTACGATGCTTAGTCCAACCATTGAGTGGAAGCGTCCTTGTGCCATTTATGAGATTTACACTTATAAGGATGTTGTCTATAAAGTAGAGAACAATTTAGTTACCCATTGTACTTGCTACTGGGATTAGATTTTGTCTAGTTTATTCTCTTTAGAGCTACTTTCCGCTGGTTGTAGAGTGGGATTTTTGCCTCATTTTACTTATCTGTTTGACACTCTGATTATATCTATTATTCTGATTTATATATGATTCATTCTTTCCTTATTGGATCTATGGTTTATCTTCCGCACTTTTATTATGATTGTTCATGATTATGTTATTGTTTATGTGGGAGGTTGATCACTCGATACCTGATCTTCGGGCTGTGGATCACACTCTCGGGTATGCCAGATAGGGTACCGGCTGGGAGGACGTGACACTACAGTTGTCTTTTGATTTTGTATCTTGTTATTCCGCACTCTGATATTCTTTAGTGATCCTTCTAAGATCCTTTCTTGACTTTTATTAGTAAAATACTTGAATACAATGATTTGTTTTTGCTTTTGATTATGTTATTGTGCTAAATGGATATGATCGTTCCTAAACTTGATCTTTGGGGCTGTGGATCACTCCCCCGGTAACCCCAGATAGGGTATAGGCTGGGTGTATTTGGGCGGGATGTGACAATGTACCCCCATCTTTTCGCACTTACAGGTATGCTATAATTTTGGGCGCAAAATTTCTTTTAGGGGGGAGGATGTAATGTGAAATCCAGCCCAAACCCTAGCCTGGACACCCTGTCTGTTTTGGATGAAGAAGTGACTTGATTGGTGTTGACCTTGAAGGTGGACCTTGAGTTCAATATGGATAGCTTTAGAAGGACCTATTGTCGCATCCACCTAGCTGGTACCCTACCTGGCATACCCGAGTGTGCGATCCACAGCCCCGAAGAACAAGTATCGAGGAATTCATCCTCCCACATGTACAATAACATAATCATGAACAGAATATAATCAATGTGTAATAATATAAATAAGAGATCAAGATAAGAAAAGAGAATGACAATATAATTAGAGTGCAAAAAATGATACCAAATATGTATATAATCAAAAAGGGTAGAGTGAGGCGGAATCTCACTCCCAATTACAGCGGAATGTAGTTCAAAAGTCAAAAGAGAATTACAACTGTTTCCAAAAGAAAGTAAGGAAAGAAATAATCAAACTAAATTGCAGTGTCTTCTACTTTATAAAGAACATCCTTATAAGTATAAATTTCAGAAATCAAGCACGGTCGCTTCCACTCCACGATTGAGCTAATCATGGTACGTAGCACGATCACACGAGGGATCATCACCAAGATCTTCGTAACCACCAACACCTTGCGTGAAGTATGCTTCTTCAGCTTGCGCTTCCTCATACTGGCCATCATAATACTCAACACCTGTAGAATAATCTAACAAAAGATATTTGCACAAAAAGGAGTGAGTTCAAAAGAACTCAGCAAGGCAAGTTATTCCACAACAACATAAATAACATGATTGCAAAACGTGGCATGATGCAATATGATATGAAACAGATAATGCAAGTATGAATCTAACTCTAAGTATGCTTGTCTCTATAAGCAGACATGCTTTAAGTCATAGTACCATACTTCTTTGGAAAGGTCTCAAATCACACATCATCGGTTGGTAATGGGTCTGGCATCCCTCGAGACATTCCATGGCTGGAGTTTAGGTCACCACTCTCTCACATCACCATTGGTCTAAGTATTGGCGCATATCAAGGTAAAGCCTAGCCAAATGCAATTCATCTACTTAGTCATATCAACTCAGATCTAGATACGTCCATTCCTCACCCCGGGCAATCCTTTCTGGTATCCTTTTCACTAGAGTTAGCATAGTCCCAAACTACGGACTCATTAACCCTATTGGTCATCAACAAATAATAGACAGGAAGCTCTCATGTCCTCTCACAGATTGGTTACAGGTCTTAAACGCCCATGAGCGCAAGTCTACTATTTGCAACCCTACCAATAAATGGCCTCTCATAAGTAACCACAATGTGATTCATGTCCTCTCACGGATTGGTTACCGCTCTTGAGCACCCATAAATCTCCATTGCTACCACGAGTCGTTCGGCTCAATACCCTTCCGAATCGGGTCTGATATAACAGGGTATTCCTAGCCAAACGCCGCTAGACAAGCCTTAGGTATGACAATCAATAATCCGGGAAAGTGTCAAAGGGCACCATCAGAAATATCCCATACTATTCCCACTGATGTTCAAGGACATGAATGTCAAAAGGACACTTCCCAATCCCAAATCAAACCTATTCAATCACATTCTCAATTCAGTCATAACATACACAACCGATATCTCATCACATAGAAAGATACACAAACATGATCAATCGCATATGTAATTGAGAAGAATAAGTATTCATAATCAAAAGAATACATGAGCATGATACTACTGTACTTGGAGTACTTTCATAGTTACATCAGTAATATAATAATAAGAAAATACAATTATGGTAGTGAATCTAAGAAATTCCCAAAATAGAAACTAAGATTCATGCAATCTATGTAATTATGGAAACAATTGTCCTTACCTTAAATAGCTTCTATGAATATCCAAAGATCAAAGTGAATGGTTCTAAACTTAGAAAATAAACCCTAAATAAGCATAGATACATCATTAGGGAAGAGGCCTAAAAGATCAAAGGTCAAACAAATCAAATCGGACGAAGAACACAGCTACTATCTTGCTTGGTTGATTGGGTGGTAACTTGGCTCAGTCAACCAACCAATTGACCACCTGAATAGTACTCAGTAGAATTCTGATTTTTTATCCGAAACTCATTCTACAAGATTAAAAACACTACGAAACTTGGAGGAAACCTCTAGAACAGTAATCTAACACTAAAATAGCATAGATTAGACACTAACAATGATAAAAAAAATAATAATAATAAATAAATAAATAAATAAATAAATAAATAAATAAACACTACTTACTAATTTGGAAACATGACTTTCTAATTTGTTAAAATTCATAGTTTTCGATGAAAACATACTATGATCTCAAGGGAAAAACTAGAGATGATAGGATCTCATTCTAGTATAAGGTAATTAGAAGATCATACATGAAACTATCATGCAAAACATATCTAACATGCTAGAGAAATCAAATCGAAAGAATGATTGTGGCTTCATGAAGAATTCACAAGGATCATGGCTAAGATCGATATGAAGATCATAATACCTTAAGAATGAAAGGAGATTGTAGAAGAGATGGTTGCAAGGATGCAGCATCTTCTTCATAGTGTCAACACAAAGAATACAAGAGAGATTACTAACCTTTGATTGAAGAATAAGAGATGAAAAGCTTGAAGTCTTGCAAAGTTCTTCACAAACACCAAGGAGAGGCTTTGAGAGGGTCTTCACACGTTCTTTTAGGGTTTTAGAAACAAAGGAGGCTAAGAAACACGTATTTCTATTATATAGAGCACCAACACAACTAACAAAGGATCTTTGGCAAATTCTGTCCCTGTTGGTCTATTGGCCCAATCGACCACCAAGTTGACCAAGCAAGTCAGCAAGGCCAAAACAGGGAATTGAAGGTCCAAATCAAGTCCAAACCCAATGAGCTTCTCCCAACACAACATATGACTTACCTAGTATAGAGAAATGCCTTCAAATCATGTGTAAACTATACCTCAAGTCCATCAACTAGACTAATCCAACAAGGTGCAGTTTCTTTTCCAATTATGAACAAACTTCCAAGTATGGAACACCATCATCAACTTCCATGGGTTCTGGGTCAAACACCATGTCTTCCACTGAGATGGCCCATAGTTGGTTTCTTCCTTTACTTCGGGTTTTTGGACCTACAAACAACAAGGTTTTCGGGTCAAGGATAGGGCTAGGTTTCACACCTATGAAGTCAGGTCAAACCTTTCCCTAAGTTGGTTGAAGCCCTAAGTGTTGATTTTGAACTTGGAGATCCAAAATTCAGCAATTTGGAACAAGAGAACCCTTTGGTCGATCCCATTGACCAAGCCGCATTGATCAAAGCAACTCCGAAAAACAGAATTTGTTATTTTTGGAAATTTTGGATTTTGGATCCCCTATATATTGCAACCTTGTTCTAAACCTAATTGTTTGGCCTCTAAACTACTAGAGAATGTGAGAAAACCCTAGAGCCTCCTCCTCAAGCCAAGGAAAATCCCTAAGCATTCAACCAAGGATTTCTCTTTGATTTCTCTCATTTAAGGTTTGTGATCTATCTCCTAGTGCTTTCTCTACTGTTGTTTCTTATTGTTTAGATTATGAGGAAGGTATTACACTATTGTAATGACCCAACCTCTGATCTCCTTGTCTTAGAGTGAATCCCCATTCACTCTATGCTTTCCTTGAAGCCATGTGATGATTCTTCATGATTTTGATTTAGTTTTGATATCATGATCTATGCTTACTATAGTTTTCTATTCTAATCAGAATTCAAACGAATAAGTTATGACCAAATTAGTGTATTCTGTCCATATTGAATATGCTTGGTCGATGCCTTGGTCGATCCCATCAACCAAAGGGTTGCTGATAGCAACTTTTGCCCTATTTTGTCTCTGTTTCAACTCCTATCTTTTGGATTTGTTTCTTATGACCTATACATGTTTTCTCAAGCTTGTTTAGGTAATATTGGAATTGTTCTCTAATCTCTTACTTGAAGATTTTAATTTCAGATTACGAGGTGAGTATTCCACTCACAATTTGCATATTTACATACCATGTTTTGATATGATGTGAATGCATGAGTTATCTACTGTTGCTTCACTTTCTTAATATTGTATCACTTATGTAATTATAGTAGCATGTTCATATTATGACTTACATATTGGAATTGATGATTTAATGATGTGAATGTGATTTGGACTATGATGTGATATGTATGGAATCATGATATAATGTGAATGCCTAGGTTGTAGTTGTGGAATGGGGAATGCCCTTTTGGCGTTTCTATCTTTGGACACCAGTGGTATGAGATGCTTTCCTATGGTGCCCCTTGACGCTTTCTCTGACTACTGGTTGGCATACTTAGGATTGGTCTATAAGTGTTTGGCTAGGAAACACTTGTCATATTTGACCCCATCGGAAGGGGAATTGAGACCGAGTGACCCATGGCAGCAATGGGGATTAATGGGCCCTCGAGATTGTGAGAAGCATGAGAAGACATGAATCATATTGTGGGGGCCATTCATTGGTAGGGTTGGATGTGGTAGACTTGGGCTCGTGGGCGTTCGAGATTGCAGGAAGCATGAGAGGACACAAGAGCTTCCCATTCACTATGTGTGGATGACCAATTGGGCTAAGAGTCTACGTAGCCTAGAAGAGACAGTGACTCTAATGGGAAAGGTACCGAAAAGGATCACGGGAAACAAGGAATGGACGTATCTAACCCTGAGTAGATGTGACTTTGTAGATGACATGCATTGGCCTAAGATTTACCTTGTACACGCGCCAGTACTCAGGCCAAATGGTGATGTCAGAGAGTGTTGACCTAAACCCCAGCCAAGGTATGTCTGGGAAGGTTTTAGGACCCATTTACCAAACAGAGAACCCAAGATGCTGGGAAGGCTAAGGGAGAGTGATTTGAGACCCACCCAAAGGAGTATGGTGCTATGATTTAAAGCGTGTCTCCTAATAGAGACCAGCATACACATATAGAGTTGAAAGCATACTTGCATCTATTGTTTCATATCATTGCATTTATGTTTGCTTGGAATGTTTGTGAAGATGTTTATTGTGATTGGATACTTGCTAAGTTCTTTTTGAGCTTACCTTTCGGGGGATTTGTTTTTAGATGACTTTACAGGTTTGGAAGAGAACCCGTGCTATGGTACGGAGGACCCTTCCTTATATGGTGCAGCTCCGGAAGTCTCTAGAGAAGGTAATGACCAGTGGAGCAGCTAGCACACAGGTTTGGACGGCATTGACGGCTCCTATTGACAGTAGTCGGCATCGTCTTCTTCGCCGATGGGATCGTGAGCTAGAAGCTGATCTGAAGCTGCAAGAGCATGACCCTAAGGTGAAGAAGGTGAAGAAGATGAGGACTGAAGAAGAAGAAGAGCCAATGGAAGATGTTGATTAGAATTTCTTATTTCTTTTGGACTTTTACCTTTGTTTGTAATAGCTTTAGACTTTGCTTTAGCTTTTGATCTACCTTCCGCATTTTTCTATGGGGTATATTTTTGTTATACTCTGTAGTTTCTTTTGATTGGTATCTTGTTATTTCCACACTCTAATATACTTTTTGTGATCCCTTTGAGATCCTTTTAATATTAAATTACTTGAATACAATGTTTGTTCTTGCTTTTGATTATATTATTGTGCTAAGTGGATATGATTGTTCCAAAAGTTGATCTTCAGGGCTGTGGATCATACATTCGGGTATTCCAGATAGGGTACCAGCTGGGTGGATGTGACAGAATGCTATCAGAGCCCAAAATTTTCCAAACAATCATAACTACAAACACAGTAATGAAAGCATTCTTGAGTCATAGATCCAAAAGTGACTCAATCTTTCTTAGAAGTGAATAATAGACAGCTTGGATTAGAAACTTTAATCAATAAAGCATAATACACAAAGTTTGAATAATACACAATAATCATAAGTTATGACTTGTACTTGGGTTGTGGTTATGGGTTTCAGTTATGAGTCAAGTCATGTGTGTAAGTTGTCCTTGTCAGTTGTCAGTTGTCGTTGAGAGTTGTCATATGAGTCTGAATCAGGAGTTGTTGTTGGGAGTTATGGTCATGAGTGGTTGTTGTGAGTTACGAGTCCTAAGAAAATGTTGAACAATAATTAATACAACAAAAGAAATGCATAATGTGCAATAACACAAGTGAAACAAATTGAATTTCATTAATCCTATAGGAATTTTTTACAAGTTTGAAAGTAAATACATATGTGAAAGCATAAAATGAAAACTCCTAGCACTATCTATCTAGGTGATCGACTCTGATGATCTGTCTGGTCCCTCCTAGCTCTGAACTCCTCCTCTAGTCGTGCAAATCGCTCTCCCAAATCCAAACGAGAGAACGAGGCAAAACTTTCAAAAATAATAAATCCATAACTTCCAAAAATAGCAGATTCTATTTTTGGGGCTGCTTTGGTCGATGTTGTTTGGTCAATGGGATCGACCAAAGGGTTCCTTTGCTCCAAATTGCTGAATTTTGGATCTCCCAGGTCAAAACCAACTCTTTAGCCTTCAACCAACTTAGGGAAAGGACTAACCTGACTTCCTAGGACATTCTAAAGCTATCCATACTGAACTCAAGGTCCACCTTCAAGGTCAAACACCAATCAATTCAATTCTTCATCCAAAACAAATAGGGTGTCCAGGCTAGGGTTTGGGCTGGATTTCACATTCTCCCCCCCCCCCCTTAAATGAATTTCATCCTTGAAATTAGGAAAGTACTTGGCTTCCAAAGAAATGGGAATACTTTACTTTCATCTTGACTTCCTTTTCTCAAAAATTTCCTTCGGGGATAAACTTCTGTCCCACAGCTTCTTCCAAACGAAACGAGGCAACTCATATAGCAAAGAATAAATCAACACAATGCATATGGCATGTATGCAATGCACAAGCAAAGAATAGATTAATAGCAGAAGTTAAAAGCTAAGAGTAACGTACCGGTCACGGCGTCTTGGTTCGGCTCTAACTCGCTTCCAGCTATGCTATACACTTTACCAGCAGGAGGGGCTTGAACTGGCTTTGCAACTAAAGCAACATGACGACCTAACTTATGAGGGCAGACACAGGCAGGATGTCCTATTTGTTGGCAGAAATAACAGACAAGCTCTCTTTGTCCTACAGGTTGCACTTGCGCTAAAAGTCTTTGAGTCACTGGCCTCAAGTTTGCATAGATTGGCCCGGGGTTTGCATTCCCAATACCTTGTCCCACAGCTTGGCGCTGAAAAGTTGTGGCGGAATATGGTGCAGGTTTAGTGAACTTCCTGTCAGTCCTTTCAAGATAACCAGAACTTCTACTAGGCAGGGATTTCAAGTGACTAAACTTCTCTCTCTTGGCTTCTTCAACCTTCTTCGAATTCTACACTATCTGAGCATAGCTCTCAATCGATAAGATGGTGAGATATGCCTTGGTTGAGATAGGGTCTCAATCGTTTGAAGAACTTCTTCGCTTTAGCTCTATCCGCCTTCAGGGATTCAGGAGCAAAGACAATAATTCCTCAAATTTCTGTTGATACTCAAGTACAGAGAGGGGACCTTGCGTAAGAGCCATGAACTCCAACTCTTTCGCATCCTTCACAGACTTAGGGAAATAATTCTTACAAAACGCTTCCTTAAAGATTTCCCAAGAGATACCATCAGCATGCAAGGCTTCAAGGATAGGACTGGTCGAATTCCACCATGCACCAGCTTCGTGTTGGAGCTTTTGCTCGGCGAATAAGATCTTCTGTGCTTCAGAGCACTGCAAGTTTCTAAAACCTTTCTCTAATTCCCTCAACCACTTATTAGGGAACAAAGTATCTTCCGTCACTCCAGTAAAACTCGAGACTTGCAGTTTCAGAAAACTCTTCATTAGTCGGGTATGAGGAGTTTCGGCCAACCTATCAGCATCAGGCATAGCAGCAAGGTTAGGGTTTGCCTAGGCAGCAACACGGGTCTCATTGTGCATAGCCATAATCCCACTCAACATTTGATTAAATTGTGCACTTTGTTGTTGCATCATATTCCCCATGATATTAGCGATATCATGGATATTGACCATTGGAGGAGCACCAGGTGGATTACCAGTAGCTTGACCATTCAAAGGAATCTGGTCATCAACACCATCAGCAGATACACCAGCATTAGAGACAGCATTGCTTCCATTCCGACTAGAGGAGGCACCCCGGTTCCTTCTTCCAACCATTTTGCTAAACCAACAAAAGTAAAAAATCCACGAAAATTTCATCCAAGGTCAAACTTACATTCTCAACATGTCAAACACACTTGACTCAATTGCACAGGCCATTAGAAATCCAAGCAAAGCATCAAAAAATCAAATTTTCTCAAAAATGGCCAAAACTACAAAATTCACCTTGCTTGGTCGATACTCTTTGGTAGATGGGATCGACCAAAGCGTTGACCAAAGGGAATCTGCACGAAAAACAGCTTTGAAGGGAGCACTTCCTTCACTTCAAGCTCATTTCTGACTTCACTTCCTTGGAATTTTTGCTTTGCAGAAAAGGGTTCTAAGGCTTCCTAAGGCTTGCAAGAGGCTTCAACAACTTCACACAACCTATGTGAAATCCAGCCCTAGCCTAACCCTAACCTTGACCCGGTAACCTCGGTGTTTGTAGGTTTGAAGACCCGAAGTGGAGGAAAAAGAGATCTGTGGGCCCTCTCATTAGAAGACATGGTGTTCGACCCCAAACCCATGGACATTGATGATGGTGCCCCATACTTGGAAGCATTGTTAGTGTTTGATAAGAAACTGCATCTTGAAGAAGAGGAGTTTAGTTAAGGGACCTAATGCACTCCTGAACTTGATTCAAAGGTAATTCTCTGACCTAGACTATTCATTTGAGATGTAGGAAGAAGCCCATTTGATTTTGAGTTGATCTGGCCCTCCATTTCCCTATTCTAAGTTGCTGTCCTAGCTTGGTTGACTGCCTTGGTCGGCTGACCCAGTCGACCACGCCAGTTAGCCAACTAATATTTTAAATGCTGAATTTTATGTTATTTTATGCTCTACTTAAGTGGATTTCGTAGTTAGGACCCTATTCAATTGCTAGAACCTCCTGAGAACGTGGGAAGACTCCTCTTAGGCCTCTCCTTGGTAGTGGTGAAGTGCTCTTACAATATTCTTTGTTTCTCATTCCCAAGATCATCTCCAGGGTATGTAATCTCTCATTCTCTCTCTAATATACTCCTACCTCATCTTATTCTTGTTGTTGGGACTATGAAGAAGGTGTTGCAACCTTGCAACCACCTCTTCTATTGTTTCCTTGCAATAGTATAAACCCCCTTTCTATTCTATCAATGCTATGCTCCTATACATGATTCTTAGCTTGAATATTCATTTTGTTAATTACACATGCGATTGATCATGTTATTATATATCTTTCTATATGTGAAATATCAATTGTGTAGGATATGATTGAATCAGGAATGTGATTGATTAAGTATGATTTGGGATTGGGGAATGTCCTTTTGACATTTCTGTCCTTGGACATTAGTGGGAATAGAATGGGATATTTCCGATGGTGCCCTTTGTGAAACCCAGCCCTAACCTTGACCCGAAAACCTTGTTGTTTGTAGGTCCGATGACCCGGAGTAGGGGAAAAAGTCAACTGTGGGCTATCTCAATGGAAGATATGAAGTTTAACCCTGAACCCATGGAATTTGATGTTGGTGTTCCAATTATGAAAACTTGCTCAAAACTAGAAAGGAAACTACACCTAACTGAAGATGAGATTAGTTGAAAGACTTGGAGTATTATCTGACTTGGTTCGAAGGCATTTCTACACCCTAGGTATGTAACTTGATGTGTGTGTAAAAGCTCTTTAGGTTTGGTGTTCATTTGATCCTCCAAATCCCAACCTTGGCCTTGCTGTCTCGCTTGGTCGATTGGGCCAATTGACCAACCAATCGACCAATGGGATCGTATTTTGCTAATTAGGTCATGGCTGCTCTATTTAAGTTCAACCTTGAGCTTAACCTCTGGAACGAGTCAGAGCTCCATTCCAATCAGTTTCTTTGCGCCCTAGGTTGGATTCTTGCAAGAACTCTCACATCTCCCTTCTTCTTGCATCGAAAGGTATGTCTACACTCTCTTCTTCTTCCCCATCTCTATTTTTCTTTTCTTTTTGGACTGAGACAGTTGAGTAGGTGCTGCATCCTCTGTTGCAAACATCTCTCCACTCATCTCTCATGGTTTCCTAAGGATTAATGGCTACTATAATGATCTTGATTATGATCATTGCAAGCTTTTGAAGAAACCATGATCTTCTTATTTGATTCATCTTCTGATCTGAATTCTTATAGTCTTAGATCTGTTTCTTGATTAGATCAGTGTTCAATCTCTATGTTTTCTTTACTAGAATAGTAATCTGCCAATCTTTGATTTTTCCCTTCATGATCATAACATGTTTTCTTCAAAAACCCTGACTGTTACTTTTATGGTAAGTTTTGTTTCCTTATTTGTATCTTCAGGTTTTGATCAATGATAGTGTTAGACTTGTTCTTTAGTACTAGTAGACTGTCATTAGGATTCCCTTCTTGTATGGTGATGTTTCGGATCGCAAAATTTTGTTTTCGGATCAGAAACTCTGTTTTTGTATGCTACTGACTCAGTTGGTTGAATGATTGGTCGACTGGGTCAGTAGACCAATCAATCAACCAATGAAGACAGTAGCTCTTTTCTTGGTCTGTTTTGGTTTGTTTGATCTCCAGCCTTTTTTACTTGTTTCCTAATAAGGTATGTATACTTGTTTAGGATCTTCTTGCCAAGTTTAGAAAGATTCTCCTTGATTCTTGGGATTCTCTTCAAAGTTATATAAGTTAAGGAGGGTTATTTTTATAATTACATAGATTGTGTGATCTTAGCTTCTATATTAGAATCATTCGGATTTGTTACCATAAATGGATTATTTTATGGATACACTACTGATGTAATTACTTTAATTACAGTGGCATTACTTACTTGTATTCTTTAGTTTATGAATGTCTTTTATTAACAATTGTATATGAGACGGATCGTGTTATTGTATACTTTCTATATGAGGAGTTACTAGAATTGTGTATGAAATATGATTGACTGATGATTGTGACTGATTAGGTATGGTTCGGGATGGAGAGGTGTCCTTTTGACACTTCTGTCCTTGGACATCAACGGAAATATTATGGGATGTTTCTGGGGGTGCCCATTGACACCTTCCTAAATTGTTGGTTGTCATACCTAGGACTGTCTAGCAGTGTTTGGCTAGGATGTCCCCGTTATATCAGACCCTAGTCAGAAGGGTATTGAGATTGAATGACCCGTGGTAGCAATAGGGATTCACGGGTGCTCAAGACCGGTAACCAACCCATGAGAGGACAGGAATCACATTGTGGGGGCCATTTATTGGGAAGGTTGCATATGGATAGACTTGGTCTCATGGGCGCTCAAGACCGGTAACTATAAGGACTCTAGTGTGAAGAATACCGGAAAGGATCCCGAGAGGGGAGGAATGGACGTATCTGGAATTAACTTGATATGACTAAGTAGAAGACTTGCATTTGGCTAGGCTGAACCCTGACATGCGCCAATACTTAGACCAATGGTGATGTGAGAGAGCGGTGACCTATACCCCAGTCATGGATTGTCCGAGAGGGATGAAGGACCCATTACCAACCGGAGCCGAGTGATTGAGACTTACCCAAAGAAGTATGGTGCTATGACTTAAAGCATGTCTGCCAATAGAGACCAGCATACATAGAGTTAGATTCATACATACATTGTCTGTTTCATATCATATTGCATCATGTTGTGTTATGTAATCATGTGATTTATGTTATCGTGGATTTAACCTGCCTTACTGGGTTTCTTTCGAGACTCACTCCTTTTGTATTCTATCTTTTGCTAGACTTCTCTACAGGTTCGGATTACTATGACGGTACGTATGAGGAAGCACAGGGTGAAGAGGCATATTTCCCGTAGGGTGATAGCTGTTACGATGATTACTGTGAAGATCCCTCGGGTGGTCATGCTTCGTACCATGATTAGTCCATCTGTGGAGTGGAAGCGTCTTTGCCTTATCTCTGAAGTCTACACTTACAAGGACATTCTGTACAAAGTTGAAAACAATTTAGTTACTTTTGTTACATCTTTTTGGGGTTAGTTGTAATCTCTTTTCTTTCCTTTCTTGGCTACTTTTCCGCTGTTTGGTAGAGTGAGTTTCCGCCTCACTTTACTCCTTGACATGACATTATTTATTATCTTTTCGCACTCTGATGATATATGATCTTTTCTTTCCTTATTTGGACCTCTCTTTTATATTGGCACATTGATTATTTATGTTCATGATTATGTTATTGCTTATGTGGGAGCATGATTTCCTCGATACTTGTTCTTTGGGACTGTGGATCACACACCCGGGTATGCCAGTTAGGGTACCGGCTGAGGGGATGTGACAGAGTGGTATCAGCGCCCAAAGTTCAAGAAAATCCTAACCATAGAAAACAATAATGGAACATTCCTGAGTCATAGATCCAGAACTGACTCATCTATTCTTATAAGTGAATAATATAACATTTGGATTAGAAACTTACTTAATGAAGCATAACTGAATCTTTTGAATAATACACAATAATTATATTTTAATAAATGACATATAATGTAATAAAGGAAAGTGCATAATACACAACAATAAAGAGAAACAAAATGAACTTCATTAATTTTAAGAAAAGTTTACAACGGTTACATCTGATAAAGCATAATAGAAAATCCTAAGTACAATCTATCTAGGTGCTCTACTCTGATCTCTGAATGCTGTGAAGTCCTCGGCCATCTGAGTAATCTGAGACTCTATACGCTCCTATCGTGACTCCATAGCACTATACATCTACACCTGTCTAACCTCCATCCTCTCTAGCATGGAAGTCATCGATCTCATTTGTGCACCTAAATCAGAAGTCTCTGGGACTGAGTGTGAAGGGCCTCCAGTCTCAAAATGTGATGATCTGGGAATCTCAAGATACTCTGGATCAGCCTCATGCATCTCTGTATCCTCCTCTGCCTGATCATCAGAATCTGGACCAGCATCACCCCCATCTGCTGGATCCTCATCCTCCTCTGTATCATCATCCTCCTCACCCTCTGGACTTGGAGATCTCACAGTCTGGGTAAGCCGCATCTGCCTGATGGTCCTCGTCCCAATAGTGTACCCCAGTGCTCTAGTGACTACAACTGCTTCCTCTAGATCCACCCCGAAGTGCTGGAAGACTAATGTTAGTAATCTCCCAAAGCAAAGGTTCCTCATACTCGGATGTGCCACCAGGTCTATCATGACGTTCTGTATGATGTAGGACAAGTCAATCTGAAATCCCATGTAGATACGGTAGATGACTACGACCTCCATCACTATGACCCTGTGATGATGTCCGGCCTTCGGCATGATGTTTCGGCCCACAATGCGATCGATAATCCGAGCCAAATCCGTCATCTGCCCGCCGTTCCGTGGAAGATAACACTCTGAGCTATCCCAAAGTGTGGTACATATCTCATGAAGCTCGTAGGGTAGCAAGTAACGGTCCACCTCAGTCCCTGAGGGTATCCATAAGCACTGATGCAGATAGTAAGGCACCTGGAGAATCTGTGCCAGTGTCCTAGTGGAGAACCGGGATCTGTGTCTCCATGACCCTGCTCTCAAGAATCAATCTGAAATGATGACCCTGTCCTCTGGCCTCCTCGATAGTCGTGAGGTTACTAAAAAACAACCTCACTAGCTCCGGGTAGACATGCAAGTCCACTGTGAAGAGATGGGTCCACCCTAGGATGTCGAATATTTGTCGGATCCTGAACACCCTCAGCTCTCATAAATGAAGAAGTCGCTGTACTCTATGTGGCAAGACTCAAAGAACGCCTCATACAGGAACTCTACCTGTGGCGTATCGAATCTATCGAGCTGAAGTACCTCTGCTCTCGGATGAGCTGGAACTCTGCCTTCCCTAGAACCTACTATCCGGCCTTGACCGTGTCCTCCTCTCTGCATGATGAATGTCTATGGAAAAGACAAAGACTTTGCTTGTTAGTGTTGTTTTGAAAATTCAGCCAGAAGGGCATTTTCGTAATTTTCATCAAAATTGAAAATTTGTGGAAAATGCAAATTGAACATACTAGAATGTGCACAATACTTGGAATTGCATGATTATGAAGTTTATTTGAAGAAAATTGATCAAAATCTTGGTTTAAAGTCAAAAATTCAGCAAGAAGAATTTGGGGATTTTGCATTCTAGGTCAAAATTGGATTTTTGAAAATTCTGAAATTGGTAGAATCAAACTACATGTACACATCCACAACATCATTTTAAACATGTATCATTTGATTTCGTGTGAAAACTCCAAGTGGTTTGTGAGAAATCGGAATTTTTCTAAAAATAGGTGATTTCAGTTGCGTTAGCGATGTGAAAATGCAAGATTGTGTTAGGACTTGTTATCTAAGCATGGCATTGTGCTAAAAACCCATGGAACATGTTTCTAAGTATTCCTAAGCATGATTTATAACTATAGACACAAGTAAAACATGGATTTTAATGAAATGCTAACATGAGAAGATGCATTTGAGAGAGAAGATGATGGTTTACCTTGTATGATGATGAGTGAGTGTTGTAGAGTTGCTGTTGAAGCACCAATCTACTCTTGAAACACTTAGAATGCTCTAGAACTTCTTCCCCAGAGCTCCCTCTCAAGTTTGCAAGGTTTGGAATGAGTTTGAATGAGGATTTGTGACATAAAACCCTGATTTTCGCGTGCTGTGAGCATTGGTCGACTGATTGGTCGATTGGGTCAATCGACCAATGGACCCAGTAGCTCCAATTTTTGTTGAATTTTGAAAAAATGTGATTTTTGTCCTATGATTAATTGTTTAATGACTAAATGGATGTATTTGAGCATGATTTAAGATTTTTAATCATTTGGACTTGTGGATTATGATGAAACTTCGAAATTCAGGGTTTTTGACATTTCGGTTTTTGCGAATGGTTACGTTAAGAAGTGGACGTGGTGAATCCAGTGGTCACAAAAGTGGCAAGATACCAATCGATGGTCATGATCAACAGGCCAACACTGGTGACCAAGGTACCCATAATGTACCCAGTGCCCCAAACATCGGAAGTTTCCGCGATATTGCCAACATTATGGGCAATATGATGCAGCAACAAGCAGCCCAGTTCAATCAGATGTTGGCAAGTTTCATGACTTTGCACAATGAGGCTCGTGCCAATGCCAACGGAAATGCTCATGCTGCGGTTCTGAATGCGGAAAGGCTGGCCGGAACTCCTTATACCCTTTTGATGGAGAGTTTCCTGAAGCTGCAAGTGTCCAACTTCACTAGAGTGTCCAAGGATGCCTTGTTTCCTAACAAGTGGCTGCGTGAATTGGAGAAAGCTTTCCGAAACCTGCAATCTACTGAGGCCCAGAAAATTCTGTTTGTTGAGCGGAAGCTGACACTTGGTGGACTTCCACCTGGCCTATTTTAGAAGGTTTGCATGTAGGCATTGTGTCGTGGGATTTGTTCAAGGAGGCTTTCTGCAAGAATTATTTTCCAGAAGTAGTGAAGGATGCGAAAGAGGCTGAATTTATGGCTCTTACACAAGGACCTCTCTCTGTGTTGGAGTACCAACAGAAGTTCGAGGAGCTATACTTCTTTGCTCCTGACTCCTTGAAGCTTGACAGTGCCAAAGCGAAGAAGTTCTTCAAGGGATTGCGACCTGCAATCAAGGCATATCTCACTATTCAACCTATTGAAAGCTATGCTCAGGTGGTGCAGAATGCCAAGAAGCTAGAAGAAACCGAGAAGGAGAATGCTAGAGTGCAGAGACCTTGGCAATCAAGGAATCTTGGATTTGTAGACCGTACTGATTGGCGCTTTGTGAGACCTACGCCATACGGCTCCTACTTTTCAGCCTAGGAGTGTAGGTCAAAGTTTTGGATTACAGCAGCAAGGTCAGTATAGTCAATATGGCGGGAATCGACCACCGATGAATGCGAATGCTAGGCCCGTGAATGCTATTCCTAGGCCTTTGGTTCAAAAGCCACACGTTGCACCTATTCCTGTTGGACCTAGTAACCCTGTTTGCTTCTACTATAAGCAGACTGGTCACTTTGCTCATTTCTGTCCTAAGAAGTCAGTTCAACAGCCGGCTCCTATAGTGAAGAGTACTCTTGCCCGTCCTTCTGGTAGAGTATTCAGTATTTCTGGTCCTGAATAGGATGCGAATCATGAAGTGGTTGTAGGTACTTTGATTCTTGCTTCTATTCCTACATTTGTCTTATTTGATATGGGTGCTTCCCATTCGTTCATATCATCTGCATTCATCAAGAAAACTGACTTAGCACCTGAGAATTTATCTAGTCGTTTATTTATTTGTACACCTACTGGACCTATTGTGAAACTAGATAAAGGGTTAGTTAAATGTCCTGTTTTGATTGGTGGGAAGAACTTGGAAGCCAATTTGGTACTTCTGGATATGAAGAAGGATTTTGATATCATTTTGGGTATTGATTGGTTAACTGCCCATAATGCTGTAATTCTTTGTTCTTCAAAGAGAATTTAGTTTCAGATTAGTGGAAGTTCAATTTTTGAATTCCAAGGCGAGAAAGGAAGAGTTGGTAAGAAGACCTTGTCCGCACTGATGCAAGTCTATGCATTAGTAAAAGGGATGCCATCTGAAGGAAAGGTTAAGGAAGGAAAGAAAGTAGAAGAAGTCAGGATTGTATGTGACTTCGTTGATGTCTTTCCTGATGATCTGTCAGGAGTGCCACCTGATAGAGAAGTGGAGTTTTCTATTGATCTAATCCCTGGAGCTGCCCCAGTATCTAAGGCTCCATATAAAATGGCTCCTACCGAGTTGGAATAGTTGCAAAAACAGTTGAAAGAACTCTTGGATAGAAGTTTCATTCAGCCTAGTGTGTCACCTTGGGGAGCCCCGGTCTTGTTTGTCAAAGAGAAGGATGGTAGTATGCGTTTGTGCATTGATTACCGTGAGTTGAACAAGCTGACCATCAAGAATAGATACCCGCTACCCAAAATTGATGATCTCTTCGATCAGTTGAAGGGTGCAACAGTGTTCTCGAAGATATTTGAGGTCTAGATATCACCAATTAAAAGTGAAGTCAAGTGATATTTTCAAGACGGCATTTAGAACAAGGTAAGGACATTATGAATTTCGAGTCATGCCTTTGGGTTTGACTAATGCTCCTGCTGTGTTCATGGACCTCATGAACTGAGTATTTGATGACGTACTTGATAAATTGTGATAGTTTTTATCGATGACATCTTGATTTACTCGAAGAATGAAGAAGAGCATGCAAGGCATCTAGATTTCACCTTGCAAAGACTGCAAAAAAGAAGCTTTACGCTAAGTTTAGCAAGTGTGATTTCTAGCTCAAGAGAGTAGTATTCCTCGGCCATGTGGTTTCTGGCTCAAGAGAGTAGTAATCCTCGGCCAAGTAGTTGTCGATTGGGAAAGACCGAAGACTGTGACGGAAATAAGGAGTTTCCTTGGTTTGGCAAGGTACTACAGAAGGTTTATTGAGAACTTTTCTAGATTGGCTACTCCCATGACTAAGCTGACTAGAAGGGAAGAGAAGTTTGTTTGGTCTGACGCGTGTGAGAAGAATTCCAAGAATTGAAGGATAGATTGACAAGTGCCCCGGTTTTGACTATACCTGATAGTTCCAGCGGTTTGACAGTCTACACCGACACGTCGAAGATTGGTTTAGGTTGCGTGTTGATGCAACATGGTAAGGTCGTAGCCTATGCTTCTCGGCAATTGAAAGATTATGAGCGGACTTACCCCACTCACGATTTAGAGCTTGTCGTTGTTGTCTTTACTTTGAAGATTTGGAGACATTACCTTTACGGTGAGAAGGTTTCTATTTTCACCGATCATAAAAGTTTGAAATGCTTCTTTACCCAAAAGGAGTTAAATATGAGACAAAGAAGATGGTTGGAATTGGTCTATGATTATGACTGTGACATTCAGTATCACCCTGGTAAGGCGAATGTGGTTGCTGATAAGAAGCAGGAAAAGTCAGAAGAAAGTATTGGACTTGAATGCTCTAAGTCAACCTCTGTTGTCTTCGGTTGCAAGTTTTGATTTGGAAGTGGTCCCTGAAGGTTAGGATTTTGTTCTTTCTGCCATGACAGCAAGATCCACCCTTAGAGACAGAAGTGTTGCTCTTAAAGGTTCTGATCAGGAATTTAAGGAAAAGATTGAGAGGATTTCTTCGAATCCTGATTCGAACCCTGACTTTGGTATATCTATGGATGGTGCCCTATTGTTTAGAGATAGACTTTGTGTGCCAGCTAATGAAGGAATCAAGAAAGAGATATTGAAGGAAGCACACCAGTCGATCTTTACAGTACACCCTGGAAGCACCAAGATGAATTAGGACTTAAGAGAACATTTCTGGTGGATTGGTTTGAAGGCCGATATAGATGATTTTGTTGCCAAGTGCGAGACTTTCCAGTGTTTGAAAGCCGTTCATCAACCCCCATCTGGATTACTTCAACCCCTTCCCATTCCTGGTTGGAAGTGGGAAGATATCTCTATGGAATTTGTGATAGCTTACCTCAGACAAGTAAAGGTAATGACACTGTATTAGTAATTGTCGATAGGTTGACCAAATCAGCCCATTTCATTCCTATGAAGATTACTCATACTTTGGATAAAGCTAGCTCGGCTTTATGTGGACAATGTAGTTCGTCTGCACAGAGTGCCAGTGAGTATGGTTTCTAATCGTGATCCTAGGTTCACCTCAAGGTTTTGGAACAATTTGCAAAAGGCCTTGGGAACCAATTAAACTGGAGTCAGCTCATCATCCACAATCTAATGGACAATCTGAGCGGACAATTGAAACCTTGGAAGATATGCTTAGATCTTGTGTAGTGGATATGGGTGGAAATTGGGATGAACACTTTGCTTTGGTTGAGTTTGCCTATAACAACAATTATCAAGCAACAATAGGCATGGCTCCACTCAAGGCTTTGAATGGTAACACTTGTAGCACACCCTTGTATTGGACTGAGACTGGTGAAAGAAAAGTCTTAGGTCTAGAAATGATTGAAGCTACAAGCGCAATGGTTGATATGATTAGAGAAATGATTAAGTATGCTCAGCCAAGACAGAAATCCTATGCTAATAAGTGAAGGACTGATTTGGAATTTCAAATCGGGGAGAAAGTTTTCTTGAAAGTTTCACCTATGAAGGGTGTGATGAGATTCAATGTCAAAGGAAAGCTTAGCCCTCGTTACATTGGACCCTTCGAAATTTTTGAAAAGGTTTGGCCTATTGCGTATCGTTTGGCCTTGCCTCCATCTCTTGCTGGAGTTCATAATGTGTTTCATGTTTCAATGCTTTGGAAATAGATAGAGAATCCGGAACACAAACTACGGCAAGGACCCGAAGGACTTAGTGCTGATCTTACCTATGATGAAGAGCCAGCTAAAGTCTAAGACAAGAAGGACAAGCAACTACGGAATCGCACCATCCCTTTGGTGAAGATTTGGTGGAAGAACCATACCCCTTAAGAAGCTTCTTGGGAGAAGGAAGAAGATATGAAGGAGAAGTTTCCTCACCTTTTTGGAAGTTCAGGTACGCTTTCAATTTCGAGGGCGAAATTTCTTTTTAAGAATGTGAAACCCAGCCCTAACCTTGACCTGGAAACCCTGTTGTTTGTAGGTCTGATGACCCGGAGTAAGGAAAAAGTCAACTGCGGGCTATCTCAGTGGAAGATATGAAGTTTGACTTTGAACCCATGGAAGTTGATGTTGGTGTTCCAATTATGAAAACTTGCTCGGAACTAGAAAGGAAACTACACCTGACTGAAGATGAGATTAGTTGAAAGACTTGGAGTATTATCTGACTTGGTTCGAAGGCATTTCTACACCCTAGGTATGTCACTTGATGTGTGTGTAAAAGCTCTTTAGGTTTGGTGTTCATTTGATCCTCCAAATCCCAACCTTGGCCTTGCTGTCTGCTGCTTGGTCGATTGGGCCAATCAACCAATGGGATCATATTTTGCTAATTAGGTCGTGGCTGCTCTATTTAAGTCCAACCTCGAGGTTATTCCGTCTCCTCTGCCTCCTAAACCTCTGGAATGAGTTAGAGCTCCATTCCAATCAGTTTCTTTGCGCCCTAGGTTGGATTCTTGCAAGAACTCTCGCATTTCCCTTCTTCTTGCATCGAAAGGTATGTCTACACTCTCTTTTTCTTCCCCATCTCTATTTTTCTTTTCTTTTTGGACTGAGACAGTTGAGTAGATGCTGCATCCTTTGTTGCAAACATCTCTCCACTCATCTCTCATGGTTTCCTAAGGATTAATGGCTACTATAATGATCTTGATCATGATCATTGCAAGCTTTTGAAGAAACCATGATCTTCTTATTTGATTCATCTTCTGATCTGAATTCTTATAGTCATAGATCTGTTTCTTGATTAGATCAGTGTTCAATATCTATGTTTTCTTTACTAGATTAGTAATCTACCAATCTCTGATTTTTCCCTTCATGAGCGTAACATGTTTTCTTCAAAAACCCAGACTGTTACTTTTATGGTAAGTTTTGTTTCCTTATTTGTATCTTTAGGTTTTGATCAATGATAGTGTTAGACTTGTTCTTTAGTACTAGTACACTGTCATTAGGATTCCCTTCTTGTATGGTGATGTTTCGGATCACAAAATTTTGTTTTCGGATCAGAAACTCTATTTTTGTATGCTACTGACTCAGTTGGTTGTGTGAAACCTAGCCCCAACCTTGACCCAGTAACCCTATTGTTTGTAGGTCCGACAACCCGGAGTAAAGCAAGAAGTCAGTTATGGGCCATCCAAGTGGAAGACTTGGTGGCTGGCTTAGAATCCATGAGAGTTGATGTCAGTGTTCCATTCATGGAAACTGCACCCTGATGATGATGGAATTAGTTGATAGACTTGGAGTACTCTCTGGCTTGGTTCGAAGGCATTTCTACCTACTAGGTAAGTCACTTCATGTGTGTGCAAAACCCCTTTATGTTTGGATTTGATCTGAGCCTTCATTTCCCTGTTTTGGAATTGCTGTCCTGATTGATCGACTCATTGGTAGTCGACCAATCAATCGACCAATGAGATCTGATTTTGCTGATTAGGTCTTTGCTTGCTCTATTTAAGTCCAATCTCGAGTCTACTTCGTATTTTCTACCTCCAAACTCTTTGGAATGTACCAGAGCCCTCTGCAAGTCATCTCCCTTGCATCCTTGGTGATTTTCTTGACGGATCTTCGTCAAACCTCTTGCATTTACACAAAAAGGTATGTGATCATCCTCTTCTATGTTTCATCCTTGATTCTTCATTACTTTTCTTTCCTTTTCTGATTGAGGACAGTAGTAGTGATGTTGTATCTCTGTTGCAACTATCACTATACTCTTTCCCTCTTTTTTCCTAAGGATCTAAAGCTTGGTGGATGATATTCATCAAGATCATCACTCGCTTTTGAAGGAAAACATGTATTCATTATTTTCTTGAAGATCTATGCATGCTTTTCATGATTTCTTTATCACAATTAGTGATCCATCATCCTATTGTTCTTGTCCATGATTTTTACTATGAATTCTTCAAGAACCATGATTGATCTAATTATGGTAACTTTTTGTTTCCTAATCTGTGACTTGAAGACTTGATATGATTAGTGTTTTGAAGTCCTCTATATACTAGTATACTGCCATTGTAGTTTCCCCCTTGTTTAGTACCCTTTTGAACCACCAAATTCGGTTTTATATTCTAAAAACTCTGATTTTTGAAGGCCACTGTCTCTATTGGTCGACTGAGGCAGTAGACCAATTCAATCGACCAATGAGTACAACAACCTCATATTTGGTCTGATTTGGATGTTTTGATAATTTTCCTTTTAAGTATCTTTCCTAATATGTTATATACACTTGTTTAGGACTTTCTTCCCAAGTTTAGTCAAGGTCTTATTTGATTCCCTAAGATCCTTTGCGAGTTATATAAGGTAAGGATGGTTATTTCCTTAACTACATAGATTGCATGTTCTAGTTTCTATATTTGAATCTCTTTAGTTTATTTCCTTAATTAGATTCTTACAATGATATACTACTGATGCAATTACCTTGATTACAGTAGCATTACTTGTTTATACTAAATTGATTCATGTATGATTTACTTACCAAATATATGCAAGTTGGATGTTATTATTGATTTCTTTCCATATAAGAAGTTACCATATATGTGATGATATGGATTTATGTTTGTGAATGATTAAGTATGGTTTGGAAAGGAGAGGTGTCCTTTTGACACTTCTGTCCTTGGACAACTACTGGAATATTATGGGATTTTTCCGGAGATGCCCTTTGGACACCTTCCTAAACTGTTGGATGACATATTTAGGGATGTCTAGTAGTGTTTGGCTAGGATGTCCTATTATGTCAGACCCTAATCGGAAGGGTATTGAGATCAAACGACCCGTGGTAGCAATGGGGATTCATGGGCGCTCAAGACCGGTAACCAACCCGTGAGAGGACAGGAATCACATTGTGGGGGCCATTTATTGGAGGGTTGCATATGGCTAGACTTGGGCTCATGGGCGCGCAAGACCGGTAACCAACCTGTGAGGGGACGTGAGAGCTTCCAGATTACCATGTGGATAACCAATAGGGTTGATGAGTCCGTAGTCAGGGACTATGAGGACTCTAGCGTGAAGGATGCCGAAAAGGATCGCCAGGGGCGAGGAATGGACGTATCTGGATCTGACTTGATGTAACTAAGTAGGAGACTTGCATTTGGCTAGGCTTTGACCTTGACATGCGCCAATACTTAGACCAATGGTGATGTGAGAGAGTGGTGACTTAACCCCCAGCCATGGAATGTCCCAAGGGTTGCCGGACCCACTACCAAAAGGCGTTGTGTGATGAGACCTTCCTAAAGAAGTACGGTGCTATTACTTAAAGCATGTCTGCCAATAGAGACCAGCATACATAGAGTTAGAATCATATTGCATCATGTGTTTCATATCATATAAGCATTTTACTTTGCTTTGAAATCCTGCTATTTATGTTGTTATGGATTAACTGCCTTATTTTCTTTGAAACTCACTCCTTTTGTACAATATCTTTTGTTAGACTACTCTACAGGTACTGATGACTACGAAGGTCAATATGAGGAAGCGCAAACTGAAGAGGCGTACTACACGCAAGGTGCTGGCAACCATGAAGATTACATTGAGGATTCCTCAAGTGGTTTTGCTTGTTACCAAGATTAGCCCTACTGTGGAGTGGGAACGTCTGAGCGTCATTGATGAAGTCTTTCTATGTTTATGAAGACGTTCTTTATAAGATAGAATAGACTTTAGTTTAGTTTATTATATCTTTCTTTCTTATCTTAGAACCAGATGTAATCTTTCTTTTGACTTGCGATCTACTTTCCGCTGGTTGTAGAGTGGGATTCCGCCTCACTTTACTTATTGATTTAGACATTTTGATTGTCTTTCATACTCTGATGATATATGATTTATTCTTCCTTATTTGGATCTTTTGGATTATACTTTGTACATTGATTATTTATGTTCATGATTATGTTATTGTCTATGTGGGAGGTTGATTACCTCGATACTTGATCTTCGGGGCTGTGGATCACACACTCGGGTATGCTAGGCAGGGTACCGACTGGGTGGATGTGAGAGGTTGACTGATTGGTCGACTGGGTCAGTAGACCAATCAATCTACCAATGAAGATAGTAGCTCTTTTCTTAGTCTGTTTTGGTTTGTTTGATCTCCTGCCTTTTTTACTTGTTACCTAATAAGGTATGTATACTTGTTTAGGATCTTCTTGCCAAGTTTAGAAAGATTCTCCTTGATTCTTGGGATTCTCTTCAAAGTTATATAAGGTAAGGAGGGTTATTTCTATAATTACATAGATTATGTGATCTTAGCTTCTATATTAGAATCATCCGGATTTGTTACCATAAATGGATTCTTTTATGGATACACTACTGATGTACTTACTTTAATTATAGTAGCATTACTTACTTGTATTCTTTAGTTTATGAATGTCTTTTATTAACAATTGTATATGAGATGGATCGTGTTATTGTATACTTTCTATATGAGGAGTTACTAGAATTGTGTATGATACGATTGACTGATGATTGTGACTAATTAGGTATGGTTCGATATGGAGAGGTGTCCTTTTGACACTTCTATCCTTGGACATCAACAGAAATATTATGGGATGTTTTCGGGGGTGCCCATTGACACCTTCCTGAATTGTTGGTTGTCATACCTAGGACTGTCTAGCAGTGTTTGGCTAGGATGTCCCCGTTATACCAAACCCTAGTCGAAAGGGTATTGAGACCGAACGACCCGTGGTAGCAATGGGGATTCATGGACGCTCCAGACCAGTAACCAACCCGTCACATGAATCAGATTGTGGGGGCCATTTATTGGGAGGGTTGCATATGGATAGACCTAGGCTCATGGGTGCTCAAGACCGGTAACCAACCCGTGAGGGGACATGAGAGCTTCCCGTTTACCATATGTGGATAACCAATAGGGTTGAGGAGTCCATAGTCTGGGACTATGAGGACTCTAGTGTGAAGGATACCGGAAAGGATCCCGAGAGGGGAGGAATGGACGTATCTGGAATTAACTTGATATGACTAAGTAGAAGACTTGCATTTGGCTAGGCTGAACCCTGACATGCGCCAATACTTAGACCAATGGTGATGTGAGAGAGCGGTGACCTATACCCCAGCCATGGATTGTCCGAGAGGGATGAAGGACCCATTACCAACCGGAGCCGAGTGACTGAGACTTACCCAAAGAAGTATAGTGCAATGACATAAAGCATGTCTGCCAATAGAGACCAACATACATAGAGTTAGATTCATACATACATTGTCTGTTTCATATCATATTGCATCATGTTGTGTTATGTAATCATGTGATTTATGTTATCGTGGATTTAACCTGCCTTACTGGGTTTCTTTCGAGACTCACTCCTTTTGTATTCTATCTTTTGCTAGACTTCTCTACAGGTTTGGATTACTATGACGGTACGTACGAGGAAGCATAGGGTGAAGAGGCATATTTCCCACAGGGTGATAGCTGTTACGATGATTACTGTGAAGATCCTTCAGGTGGTCATGCTTCATACCATGATTAGTCCATCTGTGGAGTGGAAGCGTCTTTGCCTTATCTCTGAAGTCTACTCTTACAAGGACATTCTGTACAAAGTTGAAAACAATTTAGTTACTTTTGTTACATCTTTTTGGGATTAGTTGTAATCTCTTTTCTTTCCTTTTTGAGCTACTTTTCCGTTGTTTGGTAGAGTGAGTTTCTGCCTCACTTTACTCCTTAACATGACATTATTTATTATCTTTTCGCACTCTGATGATATATGATCTTTTCTTTCCTTATTTGGATCTCTCTTTTATATTGGCACATTGATTATTTATGTTCATGATTATGTATTTGCTTATGTGGGAGCATGATTTCCTCGATAATTGTTCTTTGGGACTGTGGATCACACACCCGGCAGGGGTATGCCAGTTAGGGTACTAGCTGGAGGGATGTGACACCCTTGGACGCTTTCTTAGATTATTGGATGTCATACTTAGGGCTTGTCTAGTGGTGTTGGTTAGGATGTCCTTGTTGTATTAGACCCGATTTGGAAGGGTATTAAGACCGAACGACCCGTGGTTGCAATGTGGATTTGTGGGCACTTGAGACCGGTGTGTTGCATCCGTGAGAGGTCATAGATCACATTGTGGATACTCATGAGAGACCATTCATTGGTAGAGTTGCAAATAGTAGACTTGGGCTCACGGGCGCTCGAGACCGGTGAGTTATATCCATGAGAGGACGTGAGAGTTTCCCATCTATTTTTTGTGGATGACCAATAGGGTTGATGAGTCCGTAGTCCGACTTGTTTGTAGCCATAGGATACGTGACTCTAGTGTGAAGGATACTAAACCGAGTTGGTTGGTGCCATAGGGGAAGTATCTGGATCTGACTTGATATGACTAAGTAGGTGACTTGTATTGGGCTAGGCTTTACCTTGACATGCGCCAATACTTAAACCAAATGGTGATGTGAGAGAGCAGTGACCGAAACCCCAACCATGGATTTTTCGAGAGGGATGCAAAACCCATTATCAACTGGAGCCGAGTGACTGAGACTTACCTAAAGAAGTATGGTGCTATGACTTAAAGCATGTCTGCCATAGAGACTAGCATACATAGAGTTAGATTCATACATGCATTGTCTATTTCATACCATCTTGCATCATGCTATGATTTGTATCATGCTATTTATGTTATTGTGGAATAACTTGCTTTGCTGAGTTCTTTTGAACTCACTCCTTTTTGTGCAAATGTTTGTTAGACTATCCTACAAGAACAGAAGAGCTTGATGGCCCCTACTACAAGACGTCCATTGATGAAGCATACTACCATCAAGGTGCTTGCGATCATGAAGATTAGTCTGAAGATCCCTGTATGGATTATGCTGCATACCAGGATTAGTCCCACCCTAGAGCGGAGCCGACCTTGTCTTGTTTCATTTGTTTATGTTTACGAGGATATTTTGTATAAGACCGAGGAGACATTAGTTTAGATGTTTATCCCTTTTATTCCTTCTTTTGAAAACTGGATTGTAATCTTAATTGTTTTCGAACTATTTTTCACTCCGATTTGGGGAAAGATTTCTCCATATACTCTTTACTTGTGATTTTCTTATACTGGTATCATTTATTTCCGCACTCTGATTATATTGTCTCTCTTATCCTTATCGTGATCTCATTGTTTACATGATATTATATTCACTTGATCTTGTTCATGATTATGCTATTGTTTATGTGGGAGGTTGGTTCCTCGATATTTGATCCTCGGGGCTGTGGATCACATACCCAGGTATGCCAGGTAGGGTACCGGCTGGGTGGATGTGACAACCTACATTGATCATCTTACACAAGTAAGCTCTCTTCCTTCTTCTCTTTCTTCTCAAATGTCCTTTACCAACAACATGTTTTTATTCAAAACTATGAGATGCTTGCTGTTCTTGCTTAGAAACATGCTCCAACTAGTTTCCATTCAATGCACGCCTTAACAACAAGATTTCACTCACTTAACACAATTTTCTCTATTCACAACACCAAAATCCCAACTTTTGAAAAACTTGCACCATTTCCAAACCAAATGGAATTTTGACACCAAACCACTTCCTATATGACTGTTTAAATATGATGAAGGTGCTCGTGCACTTCGTTCGGCCAAAATCCGACTTTCCAAAAATCACAAAATCTTGCCCAAAAGAAGATTTCCTTCTTCCTTCTTGCTGAATTTTCATGTCCAAACTGCATTCTTGATGGATTTTCTTCAAGCAAACCATCCCAGTAGGTTTATCCAAGTCTTATGCACATGTTAGTATGTCCTAATTGCAATTTCCCCAAAATCAAAATTTTTCAAAAAATAACGAAAATGCCCTTCTTTTAACACAAATAAGCACAAGAACTAATCCAATTGCAATCTTTCTCTTGTCTCAATTGGTTCACTATGCCTAGAGGAGGACAATGAGTGGATAGGGGTCGGGGGCACGTTCCATGGCCGGCAGTAATAGAGGAGGCTCTTTTCACTACTACAGTGGTTGAGTTTCTACACGAGTACTATTTCTGGGACATACTGGTCGAGTGCGGGTGATTGGTTATCTTGGATGACTTGGAGACATTCTGCATCAGAGAGAGGCTTGGGGCTATGGATTGGCTGCACTTATATACTATAGATTACCCAGTCTACCAAACTTCGTCAAGTACTTATATAGTAACCTGACCACCACATAGAGGAAAATCCACGCGATGGTACTAGGATCGTCATTGAGTCTATGGTCGGGGGTGGAGAGATCAGCTTCACTACCAGGGTACTAGCTTGCATTCTTGATGTTCCGTACATTCGAGATTCTCGCTGGTGGATCCCGGCTGGCACAAACATCACGGAGGCTCTTCTCCCACATGAGGTTCATGAGATCTGTATGGCATTATGGAATGATCTCTGCTGCCACAGTTTAAGAGCGGCACTAGGATGCGTCCTTCAACTAGAGTTATCGCTCGCATTGTCGGGCAAAATATCATTTCTAAGGCAGGGCACCACGGTGTCAATGATGGAGGCACTAGTGATTTATAGCATCTACACTGAATTCCAGATAGACCTTGCCTACATCATGCAGTATGTCATGATTGACCGAGTTGAGTTTCCTGGGGTCAGGAACTTGGCTTTCAGTTGGCTCTTGACTCGCATCTTCGAGCACTTCAGTGACGATCTCAAGGATATTCCGATACTCTACCGCCAAGACATCGGAGAGGACATTGGTTCCTGGTTGATCGGGAAGATGAGGCTTCGCGATGCAGCTTGGTCAGAGGATGAGGGTGATATTGCCGAGGCTGATGACATAGAGGATGAGGATGCCGATGAGGGTGGTGATGATGATGATGATGATGATGATGATGATGATGAGCACAAGGATGAGGTTCCAGCTTAGGGTAAGGATGATGTCGGGGATCAAGGAGATGAGGATCAAGGACAGGGTGAGATTCTGAGACACGAGGATATTCCTATACCACGCTTCCGCGAGGTCAGAGGTCCATCACATACGACTTCTGAGGCTCCAAGTGTGGCTTCTCATCAGTCATCGATTTCTTCCACGCTCGAGAGGATTGAGGCTGGACAGAGGAGGATAGAGTCCTTTTTGTACACCTTGGGAGAGTGATTTGTATGATTGGAGGAGGAGTTTAGAGCTAGGAGGGACCAGACAAATCATCAGAATCGATCACCTAGATAGATAGTGCTAGGAGTTTTCCTTTTATGCTTTCACAAATGTATTTACTTTCAGACTTGTAAAAGTCTCCTAAGTGATTAATGAAATTCAGTTTGTTTCATTTGTGTTACTGTACATTATGCATTTCTTTTGTAGCATTAATAATTGTTCAACATTTGCTTATGACTCGTAACTCACAACAACCACTCATGACCATAACTCCTAGCAACAACTCAAACCAACAACTCTCGACTCAGACTCATACGACAACTCTCAATGACAACTTACAACTCACAACGACAACTTACACACATGATTCGACTCATAACTGAAACCCAGAACCACAACCCAAGTACAAGTCATAACTTATGATTATTGTGCATTATTCAAACTTGGTGTATTATGCTTTATTGATTCAAGTTTCTAATCCAAGTTTTATATTATTCACTTCTAAGAAGGAAGTCACTTTTGGATCTATGACTCAAGAATACTTTCATTACTGTCTCTGTAGTTATGATTGTTCGAAAACTTTGGGCTCTGATACCATTCTGTCACATCCACCTAGCCGGTACCCTATCTGGAATACCCAAGTGTGTGATCCACAACCCTAAAGATCAAGTTTAGGAACAATCATATCCACTTAGCACAATAATATAATCAAAAGCAAGAACAAATCATTGTATTTAAGTAATTTAATATTGAAAGGATCTTAGAGGGATCAAAAAAGAATATCAGAGTGCAGAAATAACAAGATACCAATCAAAAGAAACTGTAGAGTATGGCGGAAATATACCACACAGAAAAATGCGGAAGGTAGATCAAAAACTAAAGCAAAGTCTAAAGCTATTACAAACAAAAGTAAAAGTCTAGAAGAAATAAGAAAATTCTAATCAACATATTCCATCGGCTCTTCTTCTTCTTTAGTCTTCGTCTTCTTCACCTTAGGGTCATGCTCTTGCAGCTTCAGATCAACTTCTAGCTCACGATCCCATCGGCGGATAAGATGATGCTGGCTGCTATCAATAGGAGCCATCAACGCAATCCAAACCTGTGTGCTGGCTGCTCCACTAGTCATTACTTTCTCCAAAGACTTCCAAAGCTGCACCATATAAGGAAAGGTCCTCCATACCGTAGCACGAGTTCTCTTCTGAACCTGCAAGGTCATCTAAAAACAAGTACCCTGAAGGGTAAGCTCAAAAAGAACTTAGCAAGTATCCAATCACAATAAACATCTTCACAAAAATTCCAAGGCCAACATAAATGCAATGATATGAAACAATAGATGCAAGTATGCTTCTAACTCTATATATGTATGATGGTCTCTATTGGCAGACACGCTTTAAGTCATAGCACCATACTCCGCTGGGTGGGTCTCAAATCATTCTCCCTTAGTCTTCCCGGCATCTTGGTTCTCCGTTTGATCAATGGGTCCTAAAACCTTCCTAGACATACTTTGGCTGGGGTTTAGGTCAACACTCTCTCACATCACCATTTGGTCTGAGTAGTGGTGCGTGTACAGGGTTAATCTTTGCCCAATGCAAATCATCTACTAAGTCACATCTATTCAAGGTTAGATACGTCCATTCCTCGCTTCCCGCAATCATTTCTGATACCTTTCCCACTAGAGTCACTGTCTCCTTCTCGGCTACGGAGACTCTTTACCCTACTGGTCATTCACACATAGTAAACGGGAAGCTCTCGTGTCCTCTCATGCTTCCCGCAATCTCGAGCGCCCACGAGCCCAAGTCTACCACATGCAACCCTACCAATGAATGGCCCCTACAATGTGATATATGTCCTCTCATGTTTCTCGCAATCTCGAGCGCCCATAAATCCCCATTGTTGCCACGGGTCACTCGGTCTCAATTTCCCTTCTGATGGGGTCAAATATGACAAGGGTTTCCTAGCCAAACACTTATAGACCAATCCTAGGTATGTCAACCAGTAGTCAGGGAAAGCGCCAAGGGGCACCATAGGAAAGCGTCTTATACCACTTCCATTGGTGTCCAAAGACAGAAATGCCAAAAGGGCATTCCCCATTCCACAACTACAACCTAGGCATTCACATCATATCATGATTCCATACATATCACATCATAGTCCAAATCACATTCACATCATTAAATCATCAATTTCAATATGTGAATCACAATATGAACATGCTACTGTAATTATAGAAGTGATACAATATTAAGAAAGTGAAACAATAGTAGATAACTCATGCATTCGCATCATATCAAAACATGGTATGTTAATATGCAAATTGTGAGTGGAATGCTCACCTCGTAATCCGAAATTAAAATCTTCAAGTAAGAGATAAGAGAACAATTCCAATATCACCTAAACAAGCTTGAGAAAACATGAATAGGTCATAAGAAACAAATCCAAAAGATAGGAGTTAAAATGAAGACAAAACAGGGGAAAAGTTGTTGTCAGCAACCCTTTGGTTGATGGGATCGACCAAGGCATCGATACCAAGCAAATTCAGTACGGACATAATACACTAATTTGGTCATGACTTCTTCATTTGATGTCCAATTACTCTAAAATTTGAAGGGAAGCTCCACACAAACATACTAAGACTATCTATGAAGGTTAAAACATCTAATAAGGTGAATAGAATAGAATTCTAACAAACTAAAACCATGGATCAACATAGAAAGGCTAGAATGAATGGGGATTCATTCAAAGAGATAGAAAATAGTAAATTAGTAATAGATGAGAAACAAGTCTAACACTGATTAGAATGGAAAACTACAGTAAGCATAGATCATGCTATCAAAACTAAATCAAAATTATGAAGAATCACCATATGGCTTCAAGGAAAGCATAGAGTGAATAAGGATTCACTCTAAGACAAAGGAGATCAGAGGTTAGGTCATTACAATAGTGTAATGCCTTCCTCATAACCAAAACAATAAGAAACAACAATAGAGAGGCGAGATTAGAGAAAAAAGAGGTCGAATACCAACCTTGAATGAGAGAATTCAAAGTAGAAGCTTGGTGGAATGCTTGAGGAGGAGGCTCTAGGGTTCTTCTCACGTTCTCCAGTAGTTTAGAGGCTAAACAATTAGGTTTAGAACGAGGTTGCAATATAGGAGATCCCAAATCCAAAACTTCCAAAAATAACAATTCTATTTTTCAAGGTTGCTTTGGTTGATGCTGCTTAGTCAATGGGATCGACCAAAGGGTCTTCGTCCTTCATTTTGCTGAATTTTGGATCTCCAGGTTCAAAACCGACACTTAAGCCTTCAACCAACTTAGGGAAAGGTCTGACCTGACTTCCTAAGACCTTCTAAATCTATCCATACTGAACTCAAGGTCCACCTTCAAGTTCAAAGACCAATCAATTCACTTCTTCATCCAAAACAAATAGGGTTTTCGGGCTAGGGTTTGGGTTGGATTTCACATTACGAAAATCCACCCAAACAAAAGGAGCCTAGAAAAACCCAAATTGAATTTCATTAATCACATAGGAGATTTTTATATAAGTCTGAAAGTAAATACATTTGTGAAAGCATAAAAGGAAAACTCCTAGCACTATATATCTAGGTGATCGACTCTAATGATCTGTCTGGTTCCTCCTAGCTCTGAACTCTTCCTTAAGTCGTGCAAATTGCTCTTCCAAGGTGTACATAAAGGACTCAATCCTCCTTTGTCCAGCTTCAATCCTCTCCTATTGAGCTTCTATCCTCTCAAGCGTGGAAGAAATCAATGACTGATAAGAAGCCACAACTGGAGCCTCAGAAGTCGTATGTGATGGACCTTCGACCTCGCGGAAGTGTGGTATAGGAATCTCCTCGTGTCTCAGAATGACCCTGATCCCCGACATCATCCTAACCCTGAGTTAGAACCTCATCCTTGTGCTTATTATCATCATCATCCTCATCACCCTCATCGGCATCCTCATCCTCTGTGTCATCAGCCACAGCAATATCACCCTCATCCTCTAACCTAGCTCTGTCGTGAAGCCTCATCTTCCCGATCAACCAGGAACATGGGTGGCAATTGGGATGAACATTTAGCTCTGGTTGAGTTTGCCTATAACAATAGTTATCAAGCGACGATAGGCATGGCTCCATTCAAGGCTTTGTATGGTAATACTTGTAGAACACCCTTGTATTGGACTGAGACAGGTGAAAGAAAAGTCTTGGGTTCGGAAATGATTGAAGCTACAAGTGCGATGGTTGATATGATAAGAGAAAGGATTAAGTCTGCTCAGTCTAGATAGAAATCCTATGTGGATAAGAGAAGGACCAATTGGGAATTTCAGATTGGAGAGAAAGTTTTCCTAAAAGTATCACCTATAAAGGGTGTGATGAGATTCAATGTGAAAGGAAAGCTTAGCCCTCGCTTCATCGGACCTTTTGAGATTCTTGAAAAGGATGGACCCGTCGCATATCGTTTGGCCTTACCTCCATCTCTTGCTGGAGTTCATAATGTGTTTCATGTTTCGATGCTTCGGAAGTACATAGAGAATCCGAGACACATACTACAACAAGCACCTGAAGGACTTAGTGTTGATCTTTCCTATGATGAAGAGTCAGCCAAAATCCTAAACAAAAAGTGTCGGAATCATACCATCCATTTGGTAAAGATTCGGTGGAAGAATCACACCCTTAAAGAAGCTTCTTGGGAGAAGGACAAAGACATGAAGGATAAGTTTCCTCATCTTTTTGGAAGCATAGGTAAGCTTTCAATTTCGAGGATAAAATTTCTTTTAAGGGGGGAGAATGTGAAATCCAGCCCTAGCCTAACCCTAACCTTGACCCGGTAACCTTGATGTTTGTAGGTCCAAAGACCCAAAGTGGAGGAAGAAGAGATCTGTGGGCCATCTCAGTAGAAGACATGGTGTTTGACCCTAAACCCATGGACATTGATGATGGTGCTCCATACTTGGAAGCATTGTCAGTGTTTAAGAAACTACACCTTGAAGAAAGGGAGTTTAGTTGATGGACCTAATGCACTTCCGGACATGATTCGAAGGTAATTCTCTAACCTAGACTATTCATTTGAGATGTAGGAAGAAGCCCCTTGGAATTTGACTTGAACTGGCCTTCCATTTCCCTATTATAAGTTATTGTCCTAGTTTGGTCGACTGCCTTGGTCGACCAAGCCAGTCAGCCAAGTGATTCTTAAATCCGAGAAAAGCTTATTTTTAGGTTCTTTTATGCCCTACTTAAGTGGACTTCGTAGTTAGGACCCTATTTTATTGCTAGAACCTCCTGAGAACGTGGGAAGACTCCTCTTAGGCCTCTATTTGGTATTGGTGAAGAACTACTACAAGATTCTTATTTTCTCTTCTCTAATCTCTTCCCCAAGGTATGTAATCTCTCATTCTCTCTCTAATCTACTCCTACCTCATCTCATTCTTGCTATTGGGACTATGAAGAAGGTGCTGCAACCTTGCAACCACCTCTTCTATTGTCTCTTTTGATTTGTATAAACTCTAATCCTATGCTATCAATGCTATGTTCCCTATACATGATTCCTAACCTTGCATTTCTATGATTTTCTTCATATCAACATGATTTTATCTCCTAAGCTGATTTTTCTAGTATGCTAGGTCTGATTAAATGTTAGTAATTGTTTTTAATCTATTGCTCATCATTTTATTGATTGGATCCTTGATTTCCCTTTGCATTTGCAATTGATTTCATTGAAGATCATGATTTTTAGCATTTAGAAGTTAGGGTTTCAAATTGGGGATTTTTGATTTGATCATTGTTATATGTCTAATCTTCTTTAGATAGTCTTAGTATACTGTTCCTAACATTCCTTTCAAATTTTGGAGTGATCCGAGTCCCGAAAGCTAGGTTTCGGATCAAAAATCCAAAATCTGCCCCGTTATTGTTTACCTGGTCGACTGCTTGGTTGACTAAGTCAGTCAACCAAGCCAGTCAGCCAGCTGAATACAGCTTTGTGTATTCGGCCGTTTTGATCCATTTGACCTCCGATTTGCTTGATTCTTCTTCTGATATTGCACATATGATTGTCTAGGGTTCAAGTACTAACCTTGGGACCATTCTCCTTGATATCCATACCATCTTCGATTCAAATTAAGGTAAGGATGGTTATTACCTTAATTACATAGACTACTTGAATCTTGTTTCTATTTTGGGAACTTCTTAGATTCACTTCATTATTGTATTTCCTAGCATTGTATGACTACTGTAGGTACTTCAAGTACAATAATCCATACTTATGTATTCTTTGTGATCATGAATATTCATTTTGTTAATTACATGGGCGATTGATCATGTTATTATATATCTTTCTACATGTAAAATATCATTTGTGTAGGATATGATTGAATCGGGAATGTGATTGATTAAGAATGATTTGGGATTGGGGATGTCCTTTTGACATTTTTGTCCTTGGACATCAGTGGGAATAGAATGGGATATTTCCGATGATGCCCTTGGATGCTTTCCCAAATTATTGGATGTCATACATAGGGCTTGTGTCACATCCCCCCAGCCGGTACCCTAACTGGCATACCCGGGTGTGTGCTCCACAACTCCGAAGATCAAGTATTGAGGAAATCATCCTCCCACATATGCAATAACATAATCATGAACAGAAGAATAATCAAGTTTTAATATTATAAACAAAAGATCTAAATCAGGAAATGAATATCAATACAATCAGAGTGCGGAAAATGATACCAGATGTAAGCACATCAAAAAGAAATAGAGTGAGGCAGAGACTCACTCCACAGTTCCGGCGGAATGTAGTACATAAGTCTAAAAAGAATTACAACTGATTCTAAAGGAAAGCAAAGAAAGAAAGTCAAACTGAACTACGAGTTTTCTATCCTATAGATATCATCTTCAAAATAGTGGACTTCATCAATCCAACATAGATGTTCCAATTCTACGTTACATCTAATCGTAGTACGCAACTTGATTGCTCAAGGGATCATCAGTGTGATCTTCATTGTTGCCAGCACCTTGCTTGTAGTATGTTTCATCGGCTTGCGCTTCATCATATTGTCCTTCATAATAGTCAATACCTGTAGAATAATCTAACAAAAATTTGCACAAAAGGAGTGAGTTCGAATGAACTCAGCAAGGTTAGTTAACTCATAATGTTTGTGAAATTTAAAAAGTAACCGCAAGCGCACCGTATCGTGTAGCTAACGGGTCGATCTCAAGGAGATATGCCACTTATAATTCAACTTCTTAATAGTAATGCGAGAGTGGAATGATTCAATTTTTGTTAACTAATTAACTAAACTAAACGATCCTAATCTATACGTCTAATGCAATCGAATTGAAACGAACAATAAATTAAACACAATCAATGCATAAATAAAAGACAGGAAAATGCAGATGCAACACCACCCGTCACCGAAACCAGAGGCACGACTGTAGGCTTGCTCCGGTTATGTGGTCCGAGATTATGAATGAATAGGCAGAAAGTAAATAACATAAAGTAAATAACAGAAAGTAAATAACAAAGCAATAAACAAAGCAATAAAAGGAAAAGGAAATAACTAAAATGCAGATGCAACACCACCCGTCACCAGAAGCAGAGGCACGACTGTAGGCTTGCTCCGGTTATGTGGTCCGAGATTATGAATGAATAGGTAGAATAATAAATAATGCTGAAAGTAAATCCTAAATTAAGAATATGGAGGGGTAGATAGAAGCGGGAATGGAGGGAGGAAAGAAGATTAATAAAAAAAATTACTTACTTGCGAATTGAACAAATGATTCGAATCTCAACCAACCCTAACAACCAGATCTAGATCTAGAATGATCTAAATCTGCAATTGCTAGACCCAGAGAAAAACGAATCTAAAAACTTGAACTTGAAACTTGAACTTGAATTGCATTACATAAAAATTAAATCTAAACATTGAATCTAGAAAATTTAAAATCTCACAACTGCAAGCAAAGAAAACTAGAGAAAACCTAAATAAACTGAAGAGAGAAGAAAGAATGCTTCTACTAAACTCTAGAACATGTTCTCCTTTGATGGAATATGATCTCCTTTTATAGAGTTTACATGAGATATGAAGCACGGCCGAATTTGAATAAAACTCAGGGTTTCTATCTGACTCATCCAATTAGGGTTTTGATGTACTAATCGCGCCGACTTAGAGATATCAGATGCATAATCCCACCGTTGGATTTGAGGTTTAAGTAGTCGTGAAGCTCTCCTCCAAAAATCAGCATGATCGGACATCGGATGACCGTTCGATGAAGGGTTTGATTGAAACTGGACAGAGGCATTCAAAAACGGGATTTTTGCTTCATCCTTATCTGAATATAATTCTTTTTCCTCTTTTTCTTTCTTTAATCAAATCCCAAATAGAAAATAAAATATTGAGGTATGCAAGGACTCTTTTCCATCTGGACTCTCTCAATAATATCTTTGTAGATTTGATTTAAAATCTCAGCCGTAGATCAAATTTGCCTTCTTTATCTCTTCAATATTTCGGAGTTGGCCCGTAATCACACATCTCTAGCCCATCATGCTCCAGATCAGGCCCATTTTCACATTTGAGAATTTGAATGGACTTCTTGACGTGTAAAATAGCATGATTCAAGCCCAAAACTCCAAATATTTGCTTAAGTCTTGAAAAGTCCTAAAATCTGCAAAAACAACATAAAACCCAAGGTAACTCCATTCTAAGTGTATAAAATGCATGCTTTATGCCCTAAGATTTCACACATAAATGTGTTCATCAGATTCCCCCACACTTAGATTAAGTTTGTCCTCAAGCAAAAATTAAAGAAAATTCAAATGCAAGTAAGAAACTAGTGCAACAAAATAAATCCTAACTCACTTTCGTAGGAATCACAGTTACACTTAGCATGTGCAACATGCCTTTAAACCAATAGGTTACCCCTAGAGGACGAGTTTTGTCTCGTGGATGTTTGCAGTGAATGTACATCCAAAATTCCAATTTTAGCTCAAAATAAAACATTGCAAATTCCAACTCTAACAATTGGTAAGTACTCATATAAGATCAATAGCTATGACAATTTTTTCTCACCATTGATTTAAGATCCCCCACACTTGAACTTTATTACCCCATATTGATTCTTGAGACTTAGCATATATCTCAATCAAAGATTCACCTTATATCTTTCAAGTACACCTTTCCTTTAAGCAAAACCACTCATAAAGTAAGGGGACCAAGTACTAAGGTTTTGAAGTATTTTTGACCAAACAATTTTACCAAGGCATTGATGACACTTGTATTTATTTCTCTTTTTTTTTCTTCTTTTGAGTAGTGAACTCTACATTACTCCACTACGGTTGGCTTGAATAACATGGTGGAGCAGACACCAGAAACCCAAGTTACTTTGTAGCTTTGCTTTGCATATGCCCACATAGACAGTGATGCGAGAGTTCTTTTCAATAATCTCCTTCCTAAGAGTTTCGATCAAGTCACCTCGATTCCCGAGTCGGAGTGCCTGTCTAGTTCCAAGGAATTCAACTTTTACTTTCTACTCTTTTTTTTTTTTTTTTTCTCCTCTTTTCTTTTTCTTTTTCTTCTTGTGTCATGCCCTACACAAAATTGATCTCAACTTCTAGCCAAAGAAACAAGGACCCACATAACTCATAAATGGTTCGACGCCTTAAGTTAAGGGCCTTTTATTTTTCTAAGGAAAGTCTCATCTCAACATATATACAAGTTACCTTCCTCTCAACATGGTTTTTATGTGTTCATGATGGGTACCAAAATCACTCTCATTTCACACATCATAGCAATTGAAAGAATATGTATAATAACCAAAAGTCAAAGTTAAAATCTACAACGCAGCTATACCCCCCCCCCCCCACACACTTAAGTAATGCAATGTCCTCAATGCATGTATGCTAAACAAAGAAGACAAATGAGGGGTATACCTTTCAGTCAATATGTGCTTATCATGGGAAGCTTTAGTCTTATCTTCAATATCAATGTATGATGGGGAAGGCACTCCAAATAAGAAAAACCGTGAATCGAAAAATCATCTCTAAAGATTTCAAGAAAAGCATTCACAATGTTAAAAAGAAATTCTCATCATACGTTGAGGTTCTCTAGAAGGTTTTGCATCTTTCATAAGATGAATATGATATTGTTCAATGGAAGAACTTAGACCTTTGATATGAGTGACAAACCAACCCAATGCTTCTCTATTATCATTCAACTGTGTGATCAACTCTTCTGCTTTGTCAGAAGTTAAATCAGAGACAACAATAACGGAAGATGATTATCTTGTCTCAGGAAAGCATACTTTAAATTAGAAGGCAACTCTTTCAATTCTAGCTTGGGGGGTTCAATTATTGATGGCTTGGGAATGGAGATGGAGATGGATAGAGGATTAATAGGCTCCAAAGGTGTGTGAAAATTTAAGACTTTGGAAAAGAAAGTTTCACTATCATCATCCAACATATCCATACATTCTTGAAATTTAGAATCAAAATCAATCTCAAAGTTGGTAATCATATCATTAGGAAAATCAAAAGATTCCTCAAGCATATTGATCTCTTCTTCTATTTGTGGTTGTTTCCCTATCCTGAACATATTAAACTCTACAGTTTGATTTCCAAAAGATAATCGTAAGAGGCCATTTCGACAATTGATTAATGCATTACTAGTAGCCAAAAATGGTCTTCCTAAAATTATTGGGATTTCATCCTTGATTGAAAAAGGTTTAGTATCTAGCACAATGAAATCAACTGGAAAAATAAATTCTCCCACTTTTAGTAAAACATCTTCAACCATCCCTTTAGGAATCTTAACTGACCTATCTGCCAACTGAAGAGTAGTTCTAGTTGCTTTCAATTCTCCCAATCCTAGTTGCTTATAAACATGGTAAGGCAAAAGATTCACACTTGCACCAAGATCAAGTAAAGCATGTTCAATGTGTGTATTGCCTATGACACAAGCTATGGTGGGGCTCCCTGGATCCTTATACTTGACTGCTACAGGTTGAGTAATTATTGAGCTAATGTTACCTGCCAATAACGCCTTTTTGGGAATGCTAGTGATTCTTTTATGAGTGCATAAATCTTTCAACACTTTTGCATAGGTGGGAATCTGGGATATGGCATCCAAAAGAGGGATATTTACTTCTATCTTTTTGAAGACATCAAAATTTTTCTCCATGGTTGCAGTCTTCTTCTTATTAACTAGACGACTAGGATAAGGGGCCTTAGGAACATAAGGACTCTCATTTGAAATTTGCTCTTTTCTCATAGTTTCTGATAGTGGTTCACCAAACTTAGGTACTGCTAAAGCAACTGGCTCATCCTCAACTTCTATGGGTTTCTCAGACAAACCCTCATTAGGAGATACTTGAACATTCTCCTCATCACAGTGGTCACTAATCTCGCTCTTTTCATTAATATGTGACTCACCTGTTAAATACCCTTTCCCACTTCTCAATGCAGACACAGAATTAATTGAAGCTAAAGAAGAATGGGAGGATTCAACTTGGTTGACTTGATTTTGTGGTCTTTGTTGAATCTGAATCCTAGGATTTATCTCAGGTTGGCTAGGCATTTTACCTTTTTCTCGCTCATATAAAGCACTTGCAAGAGTGGAAATTTGTTTTTCCATATTATGCATAGAAGTCATGAAGGTGCTGGAAAGTACTTCCATATTCTTCTCTAAGGAAGAGAGACGAGAAAACTCTGGATTGTTACCTCTATTGAAACCAGGTGATGATTGATTTTGTGCAATGTGAGGCATATGAGGCACAATAGGTGGATTGATAGGTCTAGCTAAATTGGCATTCTGGAAATTTGGGGCTTGAGGAAACTGGACATTTGGATTATGAGAAAATTGGGCATTTTGCTTTTGAGGGGCACCAAAGTGATTTTGTGTGGAATAATTTCTTAATCCATTTTGGTTTTGCCCTTGAGACCATGAAAAGTTAGGATGATTCTTCCCCCCAGGATTGTACGTGTTACTGTACGGGTTTGAAAACATCGCACTGACATTTTCATGTTGGCCTCCAGAATAGCTAGGGCATTCCTCAATTACATGTGTAGGAGACTGACACCATGCACACATAGCAATAGATTTGTCAATAAAATGTGCTTGACTTGGTGGTGCAGCTTTAACTACCAAAGTCTCTAACTTTTTCAAAATGTTATCTATTTGTACTTCCTTATGAACTTGGCTATCAACAAAATATCCCCTACTAGTCCTTTCAGACTCTTGGGTTGACTCCCATTCTCTAGTTCTATCTGCTAGGTCTAAAAGAAAATTCCAAGCTTCGGAATCATCAGTGAATGATGTAAATCCTGTGGGGCACATTGATTCCAACAGTTGCTTTGTTTGGTAATCGATACCCTCATAAATTATTTGGCATAAATGCCATAATTCTATACCATGGTGAGGGCATTCTTGGAGAAGGCTTTGAAACCTCTCCATTACCTTAGCAAAGGACTCATTGGGTTTCTAACGAAATTGAAGAATATCATTTCTTATTTTGTTCGTCTTAGAGAAAGGAAAGAATTTCTTCAAGAATAGGACAGTAAATTGTTCCCATGTGATAATGCTATCCCTAGGTAAGCTATAAAGCCACTTTTTGGCTTGGTCCTTTAATGCAAAGGTAATAAACCGTAGTCTTATGGCATCATCAGTAAGTTGTTGTACCTTCATAAGGACACAAACCTCCTCAAACTCCCTAAGGAACAAATATGCATCTTGATCAGGTAGCCCATGAAATTGGGGTAACATAGATAGATAATGAGATTTGAGCTCAAAATTATTACCCCTCACTTCAGGTAAACGTATACAGGAAGGTTGTGCAGATCGGGTAGGATAAAATCTATCCCTAAGACTCTTAGGTGGAGGTGGTGGAGGTAGACCTTCCATGGTCAAGTTAGACACTCGGACAATTCTATTTGTAGAATCACGAGTCCAGACACACATGCACTAACTCCCTAATGCAATTAATGGCTCTTATGAGAGAATGAGATTTTTTTATTTTTTTTATAAAAATAAATTAAATAAAGAATAAAAGAAAAGAAAATAACAAAAACAAAAGGAAAGTAGTGAATTTCCCACCACAAAGATTGAAACAATGATTCCAAAGCTGTAAGGTTGCCGTATAGCTGAGCGCTTATAGGTTTGACAGCAAGGGAATCCGTATAGTCTTCGGAGCCACCTACAATCGAATCCTGGGGATTCTGCAGTAGAGTGGGGACTACTATACGTTTTTGTTTCTACTCAAGTTAAGAGTAATATCTTTGAATTTTTTTTAAAATTTTTTTTTTTTAAATCACTTCGATTTACCTAAGAATGAGAAAAACAAAGTGGACTAATACCTCCCCGGCAACGGCGCCAAAAACTTGTTTGTAGAATTTTAAAAGTAACCGCAAGCGCACGGTATCGTGTAGCTAACGGGTCGATCTCAGGGAGATATGCCACTTAGAATTTGAACTTCTTAATAGTAATGCAAGAGTGGAATGATTCAATTTTTTTGTTAACTAATTAACTAAACTAAACGATCCTAATCTATATATCTAATGCAATCGAATTGAAACGAAAAATAAATTAAACACAATCAATGCATAAATAAAAGACAGGAAAAAAATGCGAACAATAACAAAGCAATAAACAAAGAAACAAACAAAGCAATAAAAGGAAAAGGAAATAGTTAAAATGCAAATGCAACACCACCCGTCACCAGAAGCAGAGGCACGACTGTAGGCTTGCTCCGATTATGTGGTCCAAGATTATGAATGAATAGGCAGAACAATAAATAACAGAAAGTAAATAACAAAGCAATAAACAAAGCAATAAAAAGAAAAGGAAATAGCTAAAATGCAGATGCAACACCACCCGTCACCAGAAGCAGAGGCACGACTGTAGGCTTGCTCCGGTTATGTGGTCCGAGATTATGAATGAATAGGTAGAACAATAAATAATGCTGAAAGTAAATCCTAAATTAAGAATATGGAGGGGTAGATAGAAGCGGGAATGGAGGGAGGAGAGAAGATTAATAAAGAAGGTTACTTACTTGCGAATTGAACAAACGATTCGAATCTCAACCAACCCTAACAACCAGATCTAGATCTAGAATGATCTAAATCTGCAATTGCTAGACCCAGAGAAAAACGAATCTAAAAAAATTGAAACTCGAACTTGAAGCTTGAACTTGAATTGCATTACATAAAAAAATTAAACTTAAACATTGAATCTAGAAATTTAAATCTCACTAATGCAAGCAAAGAAAACTAGAGAAAACCTTAATAAACTAAAGAGAGAAGAAAGAATGCTTCTACTAAGCTCTAAGACATGTTCTCCTTTGATGGAGTATGCTCTCCTTTTATAGAGTTTACATGAGATATGAAGCACGGCTGAATTTGAATAAAACTCAGGGTTTCTATCTGACTCAACCAATTAGGGTTTTGACGTAGTAATCGTGCCAACTTAGAGAAATTAGATGCATAATTCCACCGTTGGATTTTAGGTTTAAGTAGTCGTGAAGCTCTCCTCCAAAAATCAGCATGATCGGACATCGGATGACCGTTCGATGAAGGGTTTGATCGAAAGTGGACAGAGGCATTCAAAAACGGGATTTTTGCTTCATCCTTATCTGAATATAATTCTTTTTCCTCTTTTTCTTTCTTTAATCAAATCCCAAATAAAAAATAAGATATTGAGGTATGCAAGGACTCTTTTCCATCTGGACTCTCTCAATAATATATTTGTAGATTTGATTTAAAATCTCAGCCGTAGATCAAATTTGCCTTCTTTATCTCTTCAATATTTCGGAGTTGGCCCGTAATCACACATCTCTAGCCCATCATGCTCCAGATCAGGCCCATTTTCGCATTTGAGAATTTGAATGGACTTCTTGACGTGTAAAATAGCATGATTCAAGCCCAAAACTCCAAATATTTGCTTAAGTCTTGAAAAGTCCTAAAATCTGCAAAAACAACATAAAACCCAAGGTAACTCCATTCTAAGTGTATAAAATGCATGCTTTATGCCCTAAGATTTCACACATAAATGTGTTCATCACATAACAACATAAATAACATACAATAGAACATAACATAATGCAATGCAATATGAAACAGATAATGTATGTATGCATCTAAACTCAATGTATGCTGATCTCTATTAGCAGACAAGCTTTAAGTCATAGCACCATACTTCTCTGGTAAGTCTCAGTCACTCGGCTCCAGTTGGTAATGGGTCCATCATCCCTCAGGACATTCCGTGGTTGGGGGTTAGGTCACCGCTTTCTCACATCACCATTGGTCTAAGTATTGATGCATGTTAGGGTTAAGCCTAGGCAAATGCAAATTATCTACTTAGTCATATCAAGTCAGTTCCAGATACGTCCATTCCTCCCCTCTCGGGATCCTTTCTAGTATCCTTCACACTAGAGTCCTCATAGTTCCAGACTACGGACTCATCAACCCTATTGGTTATCCACATATGGTAAACGGGAAGCTCTCATGTCCCCTTACGGGTTGGTTACTGGTCTTGAGCGCCCATGAGCCCAAGTCTATCCATATGCAACCCTCCCAATAAATGGCCCCCACAATGTGATTCCTGTTCTCTCATGGGTTGGTTACCGGTCTTGAGCGCCCATGAATCCCCATTTCTACCACGGGTCGTTCGGTCTCAATACCCTTCGGACTAGGGTCTGATATAACGGGGACATCCTAGCCAAACACTGCTAGACAACCCTAAATATGACAACCAATGGTTCAGGAAGGTGTCAATGGGCAACTCCGGAAACATCCTATTTCCGTTGATGTCCAAGGACAAAAGTGTCAAAAGAACACCTCTCAATCCCAAACCATACCTAATCAATCACATTCTCAGATCAGTCATGACATACAAAATCAACACTTCTTCATACAAAAGAGAATATAAAAGCATAATCTAATCATTACACAATATATAGTAACAAGCATTTCATATAAACTTGAATAATTAAAAAGAATACATAAGTGAAGTGCTATTGTACTTACAGTAGTACATCAAAAGTATAAAATACAATAACAGTAGTTAAACTCAAAGTTTCTTAAATTAGAAACCAAGGTATACGCGATCTATGTTATTATAAAGTAACTGTCCTTACCTAAATTATCGTCGAAGATAATCCAAAGATCAAAGAGAGAGGTTCCAAACTTAGCAATTAAACCCCTAACAATCATAGATACAACATTAGGAAAGAAGCCTAAAAGATCAGAGAGCAAACGAATCAAACTGAGCGAAAAAACAGAGCTTCTGACTTCATTGGTCGATTGATTGGTCTACCGACCCATCGACTGATCAGTCGACCAATCAGTCGACCAACAGAGTCAGTACGAAGCAAATACGGAAATTCTTATCCAAAACTCAATCTACAGGGTTCGAAACTTCACGAAACTTGGAGGAAAACTTTAGGATAGTATTCTAATACTAAGGGGGTAAAGATCGGGCACTAATAATGATTAAAAACATTACCTTCAAATTTAAAATCATGGTTTCCCCAATTGGGTGAAACCCTAGAATTCGATGAAAAATATACTATGGAAATCATAGAAAAGACAAGGGATGATTTAGATTTCATCCAAGAAAAGGTAATCAGAATCAAATACAAGTGTGTTATGAAAATTAGATTCAGTCGACTAAGAAATCAGATCCATAAGAAGAACTAGGGTTTCAAAGGATCTTACAAGAATTAGGGTTGAGATCTCTATGTTGATCATAAACCCTAAAGAAAAGAGTGAGATTATGAAAGAGATGGTTCCAAGAATGCAGCATCTTCTTCCCAATCTCATACAAGAACAAGATTGAAGAATGATAAATCACAACACCGAAAGATTACTAACCTTGAATTGGTAGATTGGAGATGAGAGACTTCAGATCTTGCGGAGAATTCTTCGAAATCACCCAAGAGAGATTCGAACCAGTCTTCCCACGTTCTTAGAGTGTTTGGAGGCAGAGGACACTAAGAAACACGAAGTGTGTTTAAATAGAGAGTGAGAAACCCTAAAATTAGATTTTCTCGGATTTAACAAACTATTGGTCGAATGCTTGGTCGACTGAGCCAGTCGACCAATCAGGTTAGCAAAGTCTAGACAAGGAATTGGAGGATCAAATGAACACCAAACCTAAAGGGCTTTCACACACACATCAAGTGACATACCTAGGGTGTAGAAATGCCTTCAAACAAAGTCAGATAATACTCCAAGTCTTTCAACTAATCTCATCTTCAGTCAAGTGCAGCTTTCTTTCCAGATCTGCGCAGACTTCCCAGTATGGAACTCCATCATCAATCTCCATGGGTTCTGGGTCAAACACCATGTCTTCTATTGAGACGGCCCATAGTTGACTTCTTCCTTTACTCCGGGTCTTCAAACCTATGAACAACCGGGTTTCCGGGTCAGGGTTAGGGCTAGGATAGGGCTGAATTTCACATTCTCCCCCCCCCCTGCTTAAAAGAAATTTCGTCCTCGAAATTGAAAGCGTACCTGAACTTTTAAAAAGTTGAGGAAACTTCTCCTTCATATCTTCTTCCTTCTCCCAAGAAGCTTCTTCGGGAGTATGGTTCTTCCACCGAATCTTCACCAAAGGGATGGTGCAATTCCGTAGTTGCTTGTCCTTCTTATCTAAGATTTCAGCTGGCTATTCATCATAGGTAAGATCAGCGCTAAGTCCTTCGGGCGCTTGTTGTAGTATGTGTTCCGGATTCTCTATGTATTTCCGAAGCATCGAAACATGAAACACATTATGCATTGCAGCAAGAGATGGAGGCAAAGCCAAACGATACGCAACAGGTCCAACCTTTTCCAGAATCTCGAAGGGTCCAATGTAACGAGGGCTAAGCTTTCCTTTGACATTGAATCTCATTACACCCTTCATAGGTGAAACCTTCAAGAAAACTTTCTCCCCAATTTGGAATTCAAAATCGATCCATCCCTTATCAGCATAGGATTTCTGTCTTGACTGAGCAGACTTAATCCTTTCTCTAATCATGTCGACCATTGCGCTTGTAGCTTCAATCATTTCCGGACCTAAGACTTTTCTTTCACCAGTCTCAGTCCAATACAAGGGTGTTCTACAAGTGTTACCATACAAAGCCTTGCATGGAGCCATGCCTATTGTTGCTTGATAACTGTTATTATAGGCAAACTCAACCAAAGTTAAGTGTTCATCCCAATTTCCACCCATATCCACTACACAAGATCTAAGCATATCTTCCAGGGTTTGAATTGTCCGCTCAGATTGTCCATCAGACTGTGGATGATGAGTTGTACTCAAGTTTAATTGGGTTCCCAAGGCCTTTTGCAAACTATTCAAAAACCTTGAGGTGAACCTAGGATCACAATCAAAAACAATACTCACTGGCACTCTGTGCAGACGGACTACATTATCCACATATAGCCGAGCTAGCTTATCCAAAGTATGAGTGATCTTCATAGGAATGAAATGGGCTGATTTGGTCAACCTATCGACAATTACTCATACAATGTCATTACCTTTGCTTGTCCGAGGTAAGCTAGTCACGAAGTCCATAGAAATATCTTCCCACTTCCAACTAGGTATAGGAAGAGGCTGAAGTAATCCAAATGGGGGTTGATGAACGGCTTTCACATGCTGGCAAGTCTCACACTTGGCAACAAAATCATCAACATCGGCCTTCAAACCAATCCACCAAAAATGTTCTCTTAAGTCTTTATACATCTTGGTGCTTCCAGGGTGTATTGTAAAGATCGACTAGTGTGCTTCCTTCAATATCTCTTTCTTGATTTCTTCATTAGCTGGCACACAAAGTCTACCTCTAAACAATAGGGCACCATCCATAGATATACCAAAGTCAGGGTCTAAATCAGGGTTTCGAAGAAATCTTCTCAATCTTTCCCTTAAATTCCTGATTAGAACCTTGCAGAGCAACAATTCTGTCTCTAAGGGTGGATCTTGTTGTCATGGCAGAAAGAACAAAATCCAAACCTTCAGGGACCACTTCCAAATCAAAACTTACAATCGAAGACAACAGAGGTTGACTCAGAGAGTGATGTAGGACCCATTACCAACCGATGATGAGTGCTCAGACTTTTCCCAAAGAAGTATGGTGCTATGACTTAAAGCATGTCTGCCTATAGGGACAAGCATACATAGAGTTAGATTCATACATGCATCATTTGTCTCATATCATATTGCATCATGCTATGTTTTGTATCATGTTATTTATGTTATTATGGAATAACTGCCTTGGTGAGTTCTTTTGAACTCACTCCTTTTTGTGCAAATGCTTTGTTAGACTATCCTACAGGAACAGAAGAGCTTGATGGCCACTACTATGAGATGATCGTTGATGAAGCATACTACCATCAAGGTGCTGGCGATCACGAAGATTACTTTGAAGATCCCTCGATGGATTATGTTGCATACCAGGATTAGTCCCACCGTAGAGCGGAGTTGGCCATGTCTCGTGTCTTTTGTTTATATTTATGAGGATATTTTGTATAAGACTGAGGAGACATTAGTTTAGATGTCATTTCCCTCTTTTGAGGATTGGATTGTAAACTTAATTATATTCGAACTACTTTCCGCTGCGATTTGGGGAGTGATTTCTCCATATACTCTTTGCTTATGATTTTCATATACTTGTATCATTTAAATTCCGCACTTTGATTATATTGTCTCTCTTATTCATATATTGATCTCATTTTTTATATGATATTATATTGATTTTATCTTGTTCATGATTATGTTATTGTATATGTGGGAGGTTGGTTCCTCAATACTTGATCCTCGGGGCTGTGGATCACACACTTGGATATGCCAAGTAGGGTACCAGCTGGGTGGATGTGACACATCCTTCTCATCTCTGCCCTCATAAGTCGGTCATCATGCTTGCTTTAGTTGCAAAGCCAGCTCAAGCCCCTCCTGCTGGTAAAGTGTGTAGCATAGTTGGAAGCGAGTTAGAGATGAACCAAGATGTCATGACCGGTACGTTACTCTTATCTTGTAACTCCTGCTGTTAATCTATTCTTTGCTTGTGCATTGCATATATGCCATATGCATTGTGTTGATTTATTCTTTGCCATATGAGTTGCCTCTTTTCTTTTGGAAGAAGCTGTGGGACAAAAGTTTACCCACAAAGGAAATTTTTGGGAGAAGGAAGTCACGATGAAAGTAAAGTATTCCCGTTTCTTTGGAAGCCAAGTACTCTCCCAATTTCGAGGATGAAATTCTTTTAAGGGGGGGGGGAGAATGTGAAATCTAGCCCAAACCCTAGCCTAGACAACTTGTCTGTTTTGGATGAAGAAGTGACTTGATTGGTGTTGACCTTGAAGGTGGACCTTGAGTTTAATATAGATAGCTTTAGAAGGACCTAGGAAGTCAGGTCAGACCTTTCCCTAAGTTGGTTGAAGGCCTAAGTGTCGGTTTTGAACCTAGAGATCCAAAATTCAGCAATTTGGAACAAGGGAATCCTTTGGTCGATCCCATTGACCAAGCAGCATCGACCAAAGCAACTCCGAAAAACAGAATTTGTTATTTTTGGAAATTTTGGATTTTGGATCCCCTATATATTGCAACCTCGTTCTAAACATAATTGTTTGGCCTCTAAACTACTGGAGAATGTGAGAAGAATCCTAAAGCCTCCTTTTCAAGCCAAGGAAGATCCCCAAGCATTCAACAAAGGATTTCTCTTTGATTTCTCTCATTCAAGGTTTGTGATCTATCTCCTAGTGCTCTCTCTACTGTTGTTTCTTATTGTTTTGATTATGAGGAAGGTATTATACTATCGTAATGACCCAACCTCTGATCTCCTTGTCTTAGAGTGAATCCCCATTCACTCTTATGCTTTCCTTGAAGCCATGTTGTGATTCTTCATGATTTTGATTTAGTTTTGATAGCACGATCTATGCTTACTATAGTTTTCCATTCTAATCAGTGTTAGACGTTTCTTATTAGTTTTCTATTACTAATTTACTATTTTCTATCTCTTTGAATGAATCCCCATTCATTCTAGCCTTTCTATGATGATCCACGATTTTAGCCTAATAGGGGTTTTGTTATAATTCTATTCTAATTGACCTTATTAGATGTTTTAACCTTCATAGATAGTTTGCTTCAAATTAGATGTATCTGTGGAGCTTCCCTTAAAATTTTGGAGTAATCGGACTTCAAACAAAGAAGTTATGACCAAATTAGTGTATTTTGTCCGTACTAAATCTGCTTGGTCGATGCCTTGGTCTACCCCATCAACCAAGGAGCATCAACCAAAGGGTTGTTGACAACAACTTTTGCCCTATTTTGTCTCTGTTTCGACTTCTATCTTTTAGATTTGTTTCTTATGACCTATACATGTTTTCTCAAGCTTGTTTAGGTGATATTGGAATTGTTCTCTGATCGCTTACTTGAATATTTTAATTTCGGATTACAAGGTGAGTTTTCCACTAACAATTTGCATATTTACATACCATGTTTTGATATGATGTGGATGCATAAGTTATCTACTGTTGTTTCACTTTCTTAATATTGTATTACTTCTATAATTACAGTAGCATGTCATATTGTGATTTACATATTGGAATTGATGATTTAATGATGTGAATGTGATTTGGACTATGATGTGATATGTATGAAATCATGATATGACGTGAATGCCTACGTTGTAGTTGTGGAATGGGGAATGCCCTTTTGGCGTTTCTGATTTTGGAAACCAGTGGAAGTGGTATGGGACACTTTCCTATGGTGTCCCTTGGCACTTTCCCTAACTACTAGTTGACATACTTAGGATTGGTCTAGAAGTGTTTGGCTAGGAAACCCTTGTCATATTTGACCCCATCGGAAGGGGAATTGAAACCGAGTGACCCGTGGCAGCAATGGGATTTCGTGGGTGCTCGAGATTGCGAGAAGCATGAGAGGACATGTATCACATTGTGGGGGTCATTCATTGGTAGGGTTGCACGTGGTAGACTTGGGCTCATGGGTGCTTGAGATTGCGGGAAGCATGAGAGGACACGAAAGCTTCCCGTTTACTATGTGTGGATGACCAGTAGGGTTAAGAGTCTATGTAATCGGGAAGAAGAAGGTGACTCTAGTGGGAAAAGTACCAGAAAGGATCGCGGGAAGTGAAAAATGGACGTATCTAACCCTGAGTAGATGACTTGCACTGGGATAAGATTTACCCTGTACACGTGCCAGTACTCAGCCAAATAGTGATGTGAGAGAGTGTTGACCTAAACCCTACCCAAGGTATGTCCAGGAAGGTTTCATGACCCATTTACCAAACGAAGAACCCAAGATGCCTGGAAGGCTGAGGGAGAGTGATTTGAGACCCACCCAAGGAGTATAGTGCTATGAGTTAAAGCATGTCTGCCAACAGAGACCAGAATACCTATATAGAGTTAGAAGCATACTTGCACTTATTGTTTCATATCATTGCATTTATGTTTGCCTTGGATTGTTTGTGAAGATGTTTATTGTGATTGGATACTTGATAAGTTCTTTTTGAGCTTATCCTTCGAGGGACTTGTTTTTAGATGACTTTGCAAGTCCGGAAGAGAACCCGTGCTACAGTACAGGGGACCCTTCCTTATATGGTGCAGCCCCGAAAGTCTCTAGAGAAGGTAATGACCAGTGGAGCAGCTAGCACACAGGTTTGGACTGTGTGGATGGCTCTTATTGACAGCAGTCGGCATCGTCTTATTTGCCGATGGGATCATGAGCTAGAAGCTGCTCTGAAGCTTCAAGAGCATGACCCTAAGGTGAAGAAGATGAAGACTGAAGAAGAAGAAGAGCCGATGGAAGATGTTGATTTGAATTCTCTTATTTCTTCTAGACATTTACTTTTGTTTGTAATAGCTTTAGACTTTGCTTTAGTTTTTGATCTACCTTCCGCATTTATTTGTGGGGTATATTTCCGCTATACTCTACAGTTTCTTTTGATTGATATCTTTTTATTTCCGCACTCTGATATTCTTTTGTGATCCCTCTAAGATCCTTTTAATATTAAATTACTTGAATATAATGATTTGTTCTTGCATTTGATTATATTATTGTGCTAAGTGGATATGATCATTCCTAAACTTGATTTCGGGGCTGTGGATCACACACTTGGGTATTCCATATAGGGTACCGGCTAGGTGGATGTGACATGTAACAACCCCCATAATTCTAACCCGGGTGTCTAGCCAGAATAAGTTGTGGAGTATCCGGATTGAAGTCCATGATCCATACCCTGAGTCCATGGATTTGGATTCTGCTGATGAAGAACCTGCCTTACTGGGAAAGTGGTTCACCAATTAAAGTCAATGTGTGTTCAAAGGTGTCCAGAACCAAGGTAAGATCACCCCCACATGTTGTTTAGGGTTAGGTTTGAGTTGGGGATGAACCCCTTGAGCAAAGCACCCAATTACTAAAAAGTACTAAGGGGTGGTTGCTTAAGGTGGTTGATTGACCAATCAACCGCCCCAAGCGACCGCCAAGTCTACTTGCGGGGGTTTTACCCTAATTTGCCCCCAGTCCTATATATATAGCAAACCCCGACCTTTTTACTCATTATTCTATTCGGGATTGTTGTTGTGGACAGTTAGGAGGTAGAGAGCACGTGTTGGAAGGTGAGAGAAGCGGGGTTGGTGAAGAAGATCCAATCCTTCGTCCATTTTGTGAATCAAGTGGAGGTAAGTGATCCCACACTCTCTATTTTCCTTCCTCATCTCTTGGAATGGTGTGGATATATTCCCCTTGGGTTGGTGGTTAGTTAATTGTGTTGATTCCATTTCCCATATGTGATCTTGGTTAGATCATGTCTGAAAACAAATCCTTGTATTCGAATAAATGATAGATTTAATCAAAGGAGATGATTTGAATATTGAATCATTAGAATTTTAGGATTTTTAAAATCATATTGAAATTGGGAGATCAAAAGTCAAAATTTCGGACTTAGAAGTAGTCCGGAACAGAGGCGATCACTTATGGCGGTCGATTGCCCAACCAACTGCCCCAAGCAACCAGCTGGTTCACAGTATATGTGTGAAGTTGGTCATTGCTTTGATTTGACTCATGTCTTCTATATATTTTTGCAACTCTATATTTAGGTGATCTCTAAGGTTCTCTGAAACTGTTGTGGGTGAAGTCTACTTGTTTTTAGTAAGCTTTTACATATTTACAGGTTAGGACACATTCATATATATATAAGATGATATGCCCTATGATGGACTGTTTAATTCTTATATATATATATCATGACTCTTGTAACTTGATGTAGTTGTATAATTCAATGATTAGCAATTGAAAGTATGCTGTAAATGATGTTTATATGTACTTTATTACTTTTTGGTATAGAATGAATGATTATGTTATAATGGTTGGTGATGTGATGTAATTGTGATGGAAGGGTATTCATTGCTTGGGATATCAGAAGGCAATGGTATGGGACACATGCTTACTGATGCCCCCAACACTATCATTGTAAAATTTGGTCTTATCCTAACCCTGACCCGGCCAGGATTTTATACTGTTGCAGGTCCGAAGACCCGAAGTGGAGGTAGAAGAGACTTGTGGGCCCTCTTAGTTGAAGATTCGATGCTTGATCCAAAGCCTATGGACATTGACAATGATGCCCCTTACTTGAGCACATTGTCAGTGTTTAAGGAAAATCTGTGCATCGAAGAAGATTGAATTAGTTGAAGCACCTATTGAACCCTCGTGCTCAATTCGAAGATATTTCTTGAAACTAGACTTGTTGATTGACTTGTAGGAGAAAACCCAACTCAATTTGGATCTGTTTGGCCTTCCAATTCCCTGTTCTAAGTTGTTGTCAAGCCTTGGTCGACTGCTTGGTCGACTGCTTGGCAGTCGACCAGCCAATCGACCAGCAATAATGAAATTCGAAAATTCACAAAATTACTTACCATTTTACCCCTACCTTTTTGGAACTCGTGAATGAAGGTCTATCCTAACCATTGGCACTCCAGAGAATGAAAAGTGTCACTCTCTTGGGCTTTCCTTGGTGTTTGTGAAGATTCTTGACTCCAATCATTAGTTTTACACCTCAATCATCAACTCAAGGTATGATTCCTCTTATTCTTCTTCTAATCTATTCATTTTTCTATCAATTTATGATCTTAAGACCATGGTTGAAGTGCTACAACCTTGCAAACACTTAACCATGAGTTTCCCCCTTTCAATTCCATGATTATCATCCCACTCTTGCTATGTTATGCTTCCATTAGGATTGCTTACATCTCATTGCTTTGATTCCTTTCATTTCAACCTATTCTAGATTCAAAACTAATATGTAGATGCATGTTAGGTCTAGATTATTATGAATTCATGATTCTAATTTAATTATTAACATTCACTTGATTGATTCCCATCATTCTTTACAATTTCAATCAATTCCAATTCGATTATTGATATTTATCATATAGAACATAGGGCTCAATTTGGGTATTTATAATTGGACCGTTGGATCGTCATGAAATTTAGTGTGTAGTGTCCTCATATTGTTATAATCATGCCCTCCAAATATCGTCTCGATCGGAGAACCGGAAGGTCAGTTTCGGGCCAAATCTTCAATTCTGCCCATTGTTAACAAGTCTTGGTCGACTGTCAGTCGACCAAGCCAGTCAACCAAGAGATGTTAACATCCCTGCACTTGGCCGAATTGCTTCGTTTGACCTCCGATTCGATTGTTTTCTTCTCTGATGTTACTTGTATGTTGTCTAGGGTACCAACACTGACTTTTGGGACTATTCTTGGTGATCATTGATTTTATTTACGACTCGATTAAGGTAAGGACGATCGTTAACTCAAGTACATTGATTATGCAAACATGCTTATACTTTAAGAACTCAATAGATATACTTCCTATGTGCACTCCTTAACCATGCATGACTATTATATGCATTTTTATCAGTAATTGTATGTTATGTCATTCAGAATTTCATGCTTAATTATCCTTTATGATTATGTATATGATTAATCATGTTATGACATGCCTTTAATTATATGATGAATTATTGATTTGATATGATATGATGAGATTGAGCTTGTGAATGACTACGTATGACTTGGGATTGGGAAGTGTCCTTCCGACACTTCTGTCCTTGGACATCGGAGGGAATAGTATGGGATATTTTCCAAAGGTGTCCATTGACACTTTCCCGGGTTATTGGATGACATACATAGGATTGTCTAACTATATGGTTAGGATTATCCTTGTTGTATCAGACCTGAATGGGAAGGGTATTGAGACCGAACAACCCATGGTAGAGTATGGTTGATGGGCGCTCAAGACCGGTAACCAGTGAGAGGACTTAAACCATACTACGGATACCCGAAAGGGGCCATTTATTGGTAGGGTTGCAAATGGATAGACCTGGGCTCACGGGCGCTCAAGACCGATAACCAACCCGTGAGAGGACGTGAGAGCTTCCCATTTACCATTTGTGGATGACCAATAGGGTTGATGAGTCCGTAGTCCGAGTTGATGGGAGCCATAGGATACGCTGACTCTAGTGTGATGGATACGGAATGGAGTTGGTCGGTGCCATAGGGAAAGTATCTGGATTTGACATGATACAACTGAGTAGATGACTTGCATTGGGCTAGGCTTCGCCGTGACATGCACCAATACTTATACCAATGGTGATGTGAGAGAGTGGTGAGTTAAACCCCAACCATGGTTTTGATGAGAACTTTACCCAATTACCCCGGCAGACCCAAGATATCATGTATGATTGAGGGGGAGTGACAGACGACCTAAAGAAGTATGATGCTATGGCTTAAAGCATGTCTACCTTAGAGACTAGCATACTTAGGGTTAGAATCATATATCATCATTGTCTCATATCATCTTGCATCATATCGTGACTTGTATTGAATGAATTGTGTCTCATATCATCTTGCATCAATGTCGTGACTTGCCTTGCTGAGTTCTTTTGAACTCATTCCTTTCATGCAAATTGTTAGATTATCCTGCAGGTGTAGAAGACTCTGATGGCACACTCTACTCTACAACACGAGCTATGATTGCGCATACTACCCTTCAGGTGATGGCTACGATGAGAGTCAGGATTATTGTGTCGAGGAGGATTATGGTTTGTACCAGGGTTAGCCCCACCATGGTGAGGGAGCGGCCGCGCTGGGCTCACTTAGTCCACACTTACGAAGAAACAATCATAAAAATAGAAGAAACCTTTGCGTAGTGCCCCATTCCCCTGGATTGTTGTTAAACACCTGGATATGTTGTCTTTAACTCTTATGGATTTATTCTTGATATTGGTTGTAACTAAGATTGATTAACCACTTTCCACTATATTTGAAGGAGTGACTCCTGATCACTCTTTCCCTTTTTGAGATTCCTTCATGTGTAATTGATACTTGATAAATTCCGCCCTCTGATGATTATCTTTTCTTATTTACTTGATCTGTTTATTACTTACTTTAAACATTGATTATATTGTTCATGATTATGTTATTGTGTATGTGGGAGGCATGGCCGCTCGATCTTGATCTTCGGGCTGTGGATCACATCCCGGGTATGCCAGATAGGATACCGGCTGGGTGGATGTGACAATCATGATTGTTGGATGACATACCTAGGGAGTCTAGATTGCATGGCTAGGTACCCATACATGCTACTACTCTTTCGGTAGGGGAATTGAAGCCAAATGATCTGTCATAATAGTGACGTGACTCTGTTCATCCTACAGTGGTTGTCACATCCCTCCAGCCAATACCCTATCTGGAATACGCGGAGGTGTGATCCACAGCCCCGAAGATCAAGTTTAGGAATGATCATATCCATTTAGCACAATAACATAATCCAAAGCAATAACAATCATAGTATTCAAGTATTTTAATAAAAAAAGTCAAGAAAGGATCTCAGAAGGATCACAAATCAGAGTGCGGAAAAACAAGATACCAATCAAAAGAAATTGTAGAGTATAGCAGAAATATACCCCACAACATACGCAGAAGGTAGATTGAAATCTAGTCTAGGCTAATACAAATAAAGGTAAAGATCTAGAAGAAAAGAGAAATCTAATCAACATCTTCCATCGGCTCTTCTTCTTCTTCACCTTTGGGTTGTGCTCTTGTAGCTTCAGGCCAGCATCTAGCTCACGATCCCATCGGCAAACAAGACGATGTTGACTGCCGTCAATACGAGCCATCAATGCAGTCCAAATCTGAGTGTTGGCTGCCCCACTGGTCATAACCTTCTCCAGATACTTCCAAAGATGTACCAAATAAGGAAGGGTCCTTTGTACCGTGGCACAGGTTCTCTTCCGGACCTACAAAGTCATCTAAAAACAAGTCCCCCAAAGGGTAAGCTCAAAAGAACTTAGCAAGTATATCCAATCACAATAAACATCTTCACATGCAATCAAAGGCAAACATATATGCAATGATATGAAACAATATATGCAAGTATGCTTCTAACTCTATATATGTATGCCAGTCTCTATTGGCAAACACGCTTTAAGTCATTGATCTTTTGATTAATAAAGTTAACATTTGATTTAATCTTGTTCGTGACTATATTATTGTAAATGTGGGAGGATGATTTTCTCAAATACTGGTTCTTCAGGACTATGGATCACACACTCGGGTATTCCAGATAGGGTACCGGCTGGGTGGATGTGACAGTAGTACTTGTGGGGTTATCTAACCAAACACTTCTAGACACCTAGCATTCATGAGCTTAGGTCAAAGTGCACATATACATAAGGTCACTAAGGTAATGGGAGAATCCCACAACCCTAGTTGGTACATAAGTATAAGAGAACATAGTCCTAAAATCAAGCCCACACATTCACACCATTCTCATATACAACAATTTATGAAATTTGAAATAGAAACAAGTACAAACAATCATTACCTTTCATTTGCGCGCAGTTCACACACAATTTATAAGAGATTACAAGATTTCAAAACATTGAAGATTTAAGTAACAAATCATTCATACAATATATGGTTAGTATATTCCTTGCCTTTCAAGCTTATAACTCTCTCCACATTCCAAAAGTATTCCACCAAAAAGAGATTGCAATTGACTTAAAATAACCTTAGAAACAATAGAAACTTAATGAGCAATAATCAAGAATTGTTCAGAATCAAAGGGTCTAAAACACACACCCAAATAGGGCGTAGGGGGGTTGGGCCATACAAGGCCGGTCGACCGGTCCTGGTCGATCACCAAGTATAGGGCTCCAGCCAAAAACCCTAAATTCGTCTCCAGTTCGATCTCTGCTTAAAACAAAACTTTGGGGACTTTAATTTGATAGTATTAGGGTCCCCAAACTACCTTCCAAACTCCTCAATTGGTTCTCAAATGAAAACCCCAAAAATTGGCTCTCGCGAATGTCCACAAGTGTCACAGAAAGGTTCAAATCGGTTTCAAATGCAAAGGATTGCATGAACCAATTGTCACAAAGGTTAGGAAGCATTGATGAGACAATATGAAGCATTCAATGAATCCATGCAATGAAAAACAACACAATCAATGCAAAAGATCCTATCTTAATTGCATTCAGAAGAGGGATTGCGAAGGTTATTGAGAATCCTTACCTTATCGCATGATTTCCTTTCGTTCTTGCTCTTCAGCACCACCTAACGAGCGAAGAAACTTCTAAATCACAAGCTCCCTTTCTCTCCCACGTTCTCAGCCTCCTTTTTGCTTATGTGTTTTTTGGGGTTATAGAATCATAAAATAGGGTTTAAAACCAGAAATCCCGAATTTGCCCCGAAATTGGGCTGGACTGGACCAACCGCCTCCGGCCAACCAGTCCTATATCTCCTTCATGAGAAACCCGATTGCAACGGGCTTCAGAGGGTAGAAGGTCATTTGAAGGGCTGATCATTGGTATAGTTTACCTCGAATTTTGAGTCCTCTATCATTGGTTTACGAACATGCCAAAACCTCCTTTTTATGCCTTCACGATTTATCTTCTCTCTTCTTTTGAAATCCCTTAGAGTGATCGGGTCTTCATCGTGATCATCCACCTCCATAAGTTCGATTTTTGAACACTCAGGCTCAACTAGTATGGTTCAGAGTTGTCGCTACTTGTACTCTGGGTTCACGGTCCTAGGTTAAAAATCCTGGGGATTTCACATTACCTCTTCTCCTTGGCTTTGGAGGTCCTCTCCTATGAAATCCAGCCCAAACCCTAACCCGGAATCCATTTATTTGTAGGTCCGAAGACCCGAAGTGAAAATAGAAGGAAATTGTGCGCCATCTCATTGGAAGACATGGAGTTGGAGATTGATGATGGAGTTTCCTACTTGGAAACCTTATCTGATTTGGGGAAGAAACTGCATCTTGATGTTGAAGAACTTGGTTGATGGACTTAAGGCCTAGTTGGACATGTTTTGGAAGGTCCCTCAATGCTAGGTAAGTCACTTGTTGAGTTGGGAGAAGCCCCATTGAAAATTTTGAGGTTTGGAGCTTGGAATCCCTATTTTTGGGCTTACTGTCAGTGCTGGTCAATCACCTGGTCAATCAGACTGAGCGACCAAGTGAATGACAAACAGAGATAGGGGCTTATGTGTAAATCTCTGATTTTTAGGTTTTTGATAATCTACTTATTAGAACTTCGTGGTAATCAGCCCCATATTGTTCTAAGCCTTTAGAGAATGTGGGAAGCCTCTCTCAAGCATTCACATTGGAGTTTTGGAAGATCCTCCTCGAATCCTCAAAGCTTTTCGGTGAATCTTCTTCCTTAGGCTAATATTCACTCCTACCCACACCTCATCTACAATCCTATTGAATTCTCCTATTCTCGGTGATTAGGAGGATGATCTTATGTCATTCCCATGACTGATCCTCTAATCCCTATTGTTCTAGAGTGGATCTCCATACACTCTATAACTTTGTGAATCTACACATGATGATTTTGAAAGGAAATCAAGTGTGATATTCATGATTGATTAACCATTCTAGGTTTTTTATTTCTAAAGAATGCTAGAATCATTCCCATGATTATTTCTATCTAAGATCAACTGTCCTTTTCTTTCTAGAGTGAACTCTCATTCTCTCTAGCCTTTCCGTAGGATTCACGGATTGATTTAGATAAAACCTAGATTTTGATTAACTTAGAATTCTACTCTAATGATCATTGTTGATGTGAAATCTATACTAGATAGTCTTAGTCTACCATTCTAGAGTTTCCCTTCAAATTTTGGAGTGTTTCGAATCCCGGAAGTTGAGTTTCGGATCAAATTTAAGGTTTTTGTCCATACAAACATTGCTGGTCAATCACCTGGTCGGTCACATGACAAACCACCTGACCAACCAACAGAGTCAATGACACCAAGTGTTGCCTGTTTGATCCATTTCACTTCCTATCTTCGAGGGTTTGTTCCTAATGCTTAACCTATGTTTGTTTGCTTGGACCTATCCTCATTCTTTTTTTGGAATTCTTCGAAGTTAATTAAGGTAAGGATTCCCTAATAACCTTAAATACATGTTTGCTTGTATTTGATTTGGATTGCATGACCATACTACTTTCTTATAATTCTTATACTTATATTGTTGCTGTAATTACTGTAACTACAGTAGGACTTGCTCATGTAATTCAATTTTTATTTTGATCATGTATGATTGGTTATTTCCCTATGTATTGATTCATTAATTGTGCTTATGAATGACTGGTTTGGAATGTGATTGCCTAAGTGTAATTGGGGAATGGGGAATGTCCTTTTGACATTTTTATCTTTGGACACCAGTGGAGGTGGTATGGGACACTTTCCTATGATGCCCCTTGACTCTTTCTCTGATTATTGGTTGACATACCTAAGGCTTGTCTAGCAGTGTTTGGCTAGGATTACCCTATTATATCAAACCCGATTCAAAAGGGAATTGAGACCAAGTAACCCATGGCAGCAATGGGGATTTGTGGGCTCTCAAGACCAGTAACCAACCCGTGAGAGGACATGAATCACATTGTGGGGGCCATTCATTGGTAGGGTTGTAGTAGTAGACTTGGGCTCATGGGCACTTAAGACCAATAACCAACCCATGAGAAGACATGAGAGTTTCCTATTTACTATTTGTGGATGACCAATAGGGTTGATGAGTCCGTAGTCCGAGTTGGTTGTGGCCATAGGATACAATGAATCTAGTAGGAAGGATATCGGAAAGGATCACGAGAGGCGAGGAATGGAAGTATCTAACCCTGACTTGATATAACTAAGTAGAGGACTTGCATTGGGCTAAGATTAACCCTGACATGCGCCAATACTCAGACCAATGGTGATGTGAGAGAGCAGTGACCTAAACCACAACCATGGAATGTCCAAGAGGGATGTAGGACCCAAGTACCGCTGGAGAACCCAAGATACCGGGATGGTTGAGGGAAAGTGATTTGAGACCTACCCAGAGGAGTATGGTGCTATGAGTTAAAGTATGTCCACCATTAGAGACCAACATACATAGAGTTAGAAACATACTTGCATGATTCTTTCATATCATATTGCATCCTTTATGTTTTGCTATCATGTGATATATGTTATTGTGGAATGAACTGTCTTGCTGAGTTCTTTTGAACTCACTCCTTTTTGCAACAACTTTGTTAGATCTACCTACAATTACATATGACTATGAGGGCCAATACTATGAAGCCCAAGCAGATGACTCATAGGGTACCCAAAGTACTAGCTATTGTGACTACGACTGTGAAGACTACCAGTACGAAGCTTGAGCTTATCAAGATTAGTCCAACTCTAGTTCTTGTGTGTCGACGATGGGGCATTGAAGCTTTTACTTATGGATACATCATTTAGAGATATGAAGAAACATTAGTTTAGATTTTGTTTACTTCTTTTCCTTCCATTTTTGGGAATCGGTGTAATCTCCTTTTTAGTTGGAGCTATTTTTCCAGTGCTATTGTAGAGTGATTTTCCGCTACACTCTACATTTGCTTTATTCTATTGGTATCATTTTTCGCACTCTGACTATATCGTAAACTCTCTTTGAATCTTCTCTTGATTATTCTTTTATAATACTTAAACATTGATTTAATCTTGTTCTTGACTATATTATTGTAAATGTGAAACCCGGGGCTAACCTTAACCCGGAAACTCTATTGTTTGTAGGTTCAAAGACCCGAAGTAGAAGTGAAAGCCAACTATGGGCCATATCAGTGGAAGGCATGGTGTTCGACTTCGAACCTATGGAGATTGACGATGATGCCCCATACTTGGAGACCTTGATGGAATGAGAAAAGAGACTACACCTTGATGAAGAGCAGTTTGGTTGATGACCTTAGAGCTTGGTTAGACATGATTTGAAGGCATTTCCCCATGCTAGGTGAGTTATGGTTTATGTTGTGAGAAGCCCATTTCATTTTGATAGGAGTTAGGCCCTCAATTCCCTGTTTCAGGCTTTGCTGACAGCCTGGGTCGACTGGGTCAATCGACCCATAGAGACAGAATCTATGCAAGATCCTCTGTTTAGGTTTATGATGCTCTATATAATAGAACTTTGTGTTTCTTAGCCTCCTTTGTTTCTAAAACCCCTAGAGAACGTGGAGAACTCCTCTCAAAGCCTCTCCTGGGTGTTGGTGAAGAACTCTTGCAAACTCTCAAGGTTTCCTCTCTTGTTCTTCAATCAAAGGTTAGTAATCGCTCTTGTATGGTATTGATCTACTCTTACCATGATCTATTCTCTATACTGAGATTATGAAGAAGATGTTAAATCCTTGCAATCATCTCTTCTACAATCTCTATCTGTCACATCCACCCAGCCGATACCCTACCTGGCATACCCGAGTGTGTGATCCACAGCCCCAAAGATCAAGTATCGAGGTAATCAACCTCCCATATAGACAATAACATAATCATGAACATAAATAATCAATGTACAAAAGATAAACAAAAGATCCAAATAAGGAAAGAATAATCATATATCATCAGAGTACGAAAGACAATCAGAATGTCTAAATCAATAAAGTAAAGTGAGGCAGAATCTCACTCCACAAACAGCGGAAAAGTAGTTCTAAAAGAAAAGGAAAAGGAATGAAAACTAATCCCAGTAGCAAGTACAATAAGTAACTAAATTGTTCTCAATCTTATGACAACATCTCTACAAGTATAAATCTCGAAAATGGCGCAAGGGCTCTTCCACTCTATGGTCGGACTAAGCATCGTACGCAACATAACCACCCGCAGAATCTTCAGTGTAATTTTCGTAACCACAATCACCTTCATGGAGATATGCCTCTTCTCCTTGCGCTTCTTCATACGAGCAGTCATGATACTCGAACCCTGTAGAGAAATCTAACAATACATTGTACAAAAAGGAATGAGTTTCAAAGAAACCCAGTAAGGCAGTTAATCCATAACAACATAAATGGCAGGATATCAAAGCAAAGTAACATGCTATATGATATGAAACACATGATGCAATATGATTCTAACTCTATGTATGCTGGTCTCTATTGGCAGACATGCTTTAAGTCATAGCACCGTACTTCTTTAGGAAGGTCTCATCACACAACGCATTTTGGTAGTGGGTCCGGCATCCCTCGGGACATTCCATGGTTGGGGGTTAAGTCACCGCTCTCTCTCATCACCATTGGTCTAAGTACTGGCGCATGTCAGGGTCAAAGCCTAGCCAAATGCAAGTCTCCTACTCAGTTACATCATGTCAGATCCAGATACGTCCATTCCTCACCCTTGGCGATCCTTTCCGGTATCCTTCACACTAGAGTCCTCATAGTCCCTGACTACAGACTCATCAACCCTATTGGTTATCCACATATGGTAAACGGGAAGCTCTCACATCCCCTCACGGGTTGGTTACCGATCTTGAGCGCCCGTGTGCCCAAGTCTATCCATATGCAACCCTACCAACAAATGGCCCCCATAATGTGATTCTTGTCCTCTCATTGATTGGTTAACAGTCTTGAGCACCCATGAATCCCCATTGCTACCACGGGTCGTTCGGTCTCAATACCCCTTTGATTAGGGTCTGACATAACAGGACATCCTAGCCAAACACTACTAGACAACCCTAAATATGTCATCCAATAGTTTAGGAAGGTGTCCAAAGGGCATCTCTGGAAACATCCCATAATATTCCCGTAGTTGTCCAAGGACAGAAGTGTCAAAAGGACACCTCCCCGTTCCAAACCATACTTAATCATACACAAACATAATTCCATGATATCACATATATGGTAACTTCTTATATGGAAAGAAATCAATAATAACATCCAACTTGCATATATTTGGTAAGTAAATCATACATGAATCAATTTAGTATAAACAAGTAATGCTACTGTAATCAAGGTAATTGCATCAGTAGTATATCATTGTAAGAATCTAATTAAGGAAATAAACTAAAGATTCAAATATAGAAACTAGAACATGCAATCTATGTAGTTAAGGAAATAACCATCCTTACCTTATATAACTCACAAAGGATCTTAGGGAATCAAGTAAAACCTTGACTAAACTTGGGAAGAAAGTCCTAAACAAGTGTATATAACATATTAGGAAAGATACTAAAAAGGAAAGATATCAAAACATCCAAAACAAACCGAATATGAGGTTGCTGTACTCATTGGTCGATTGGATTGGTCTACTGCCTCAGTCGACCAATGAGTCGACCAACAGAGACAGTGGCCTTCAAAAATCAGAGTTTTAGAATATGAAACCGAATTTGGTGGTTCAAAAGGGTACTAAACAAGGGGGAAACTACAATGGCAGTATACTAGTATATAGAGGACTCCAAAACACTAATCAAATCAAGTCTTCAAGTTATAAATTAGGAAACAAAAAGTTACCATAATTAGATCAATCATGGTTCTTGAAGAATTCATAGTAAAAATCATGGACAAGAACAATAGGATGATGGATCACTAGTTGTGATAAAGAAATCATGAAAAGCATGCTTAGATCTTCAAGAAAAATAGATCTAAGGCTGAAGAACATCAATCTAAATAAGGAAAGTGAATGAATACATGTTTTCCTTCAAAAGCGAGTGATGATCTTGATGAAGATCATCCACCAAGCTTTAGATCCTTAGGAAAAGAGAGGGAAAGAGTATAGTGATGGTTGCAATAGAGATACAACATCACTACTACTGTCCTCAAAGAAAAGTAATGAAGAATCAAAGATGAAACATAGAAGAGGATGATCACATACCTTTTTGTGTAAAAGCACGAGTTTTGATGAAGATCCGTCAAGAAAATCACCAAGGATGCAAGGGAGATGACTTGCGGAGGGCTCTGATACGTTCCAAAGAGTTTGGAGGCAGAAAATACGAAGTAGACTCGAGATTGGACTTAAATAGAGCAAGCAAAGACCTAATTAGCAAAATCAGATCTCATTGGTCGATTGGATTGGTTGACTGGCCCATCGACCAATCAAGACAAGCAAGTCCAAAACAAAGAAATGAAGGCTCAGATCAAGTCCAAACATAAAGGGGTTTTGCACACACATTAAGTGACTTGCCTAGTAGGTAAAAATGCCTTCAAACCAAGCCAGAGAGTACTCCAAGTCTATCAACTAATTCCATCTTCATCAGGGTGCAGTTTCCATAAATGGAACACTGATATCAACACTCATGGATTCTAAGCCAGCCACCAAGTCTTCCACTAGAATGGCCCATAACTGACTTCTTGCCTTACTTCGGGTTATCGGACCTACAAACAACAGGGTTTCCGGGTCAAGGTTAGGGCTGGGTTTCACACCATCCATTCTTTCATGCTATGATCTTCATATTCAATCTTAACCATGATTCTTATGATTTCTTTATGAAACTATGATCATACTCTTAATTTGATTTCTCTAGCATTATAGACGCATGTTCATGATTATTCATATCCTTGATTTACTGTGTTAATCTACTAAAATGAGATCTCATCATCTCTAGTTCTTCTCTTGAATTCATAGCTTGTTTTCATTGAAAAACTATGATTTTATCAAATTAGAAAGTATGATTCTAAATTAGTAAGTATTGGTTTTGATCGTTGTTTGATGTCTAATCTATGCTAGTTAGTCTTAGATTACTGTTTTAGAGAAGAATATTGCTTACTTGTGTATGAAGATCAAATGTGTATGGGTGAAGTTGTAGAAGCTCCAAATCACCTTGGAAGACCTTTGGAGACCTACAAAATCCTTTCCCTAGAGCTCTCTCATGAAGCTTGGAAGCTTGAATGTGTTTTGAAATGAGAAAGTGGGCCATTTAAGTGATTTTTTGCGCACTGTCAACCTTGGTCGATCAGACCTTAGCGACCAGGTGAGCGACCAACAGAGTTGGAGAGCTAATTTTTTTTTTATCATTTTTGGAAATTTTGATTTTTGGCCCATGATTGTTTGTGTAGGGTATCAGATGGAATTGTACCTAATGATGCCCCTGGTGATCAAACTCTCGTGAATAGCCATACTGTTGGTAATCTCCATGGTGTTCCTTAGCCACCCTTGGTCTGGTTTAAAGGTCATATTTCCTACCACTCTCTCACCCTTTAGAGAGCCCTCAATCTTGCCCTCCCCACTCAATCTTTCCTCATTAATTGCCATATCCCAGTTAGCCCAAACTGGATCCTTTTTTGGAATGGTTCAGAGGACCTCGTTCACCTCTTATTCACTTGCCCCTCTCCCGTTCGCTTCGGGATAAAGCTCTTGCCTCCATTTGGCCCAGTTTGAAGCGTTCTTTTACTTTTGCTCGAGACTGATCTTGGATCTTGAGAAAATTTGCAAGCTCCTCCATTTACGATTGGATTGTCAGCTAATTTTTAGTGCCACTATCTACCATCTGTAGTGGGAACGCAATCTTAGACGGTGGACTTCCAAATCCCGCTCTCTTGACATGTTATGGAAATACATCTGTTTCAATATTTCTGCAAGAATTATTTCTACTACCCATCCCCCGGTTACTGACTCCTTAAGGATCAGCCTCATTATTGTCTCTGGGGTATTAGTTCTCTTATTTAGCCTCCTGCTCGAAGGCTGTTCTCTCTTGTATTTGTCTTGTTTGCCGTTAATATATTTTATTCATAAAAAAAAAAGTTTCCGACCTTGACCCGGATTGACCCGGCTATTGGGTTTTGGGTTTTCGGTCGGATCGATCTAGACTCCCAATCTGAAACTTCCTAACTTGCAGTCGAAGGCTCGAAGGTCCAGAGCACTCGTGCCTTTACCGAAACCATTCGCGGTGGCTCTCTTGATGGATTTTTCTCTTATATGTTTAGCCAATCAAGTACCAACACGGTAAAAAGCCCAGCTTTTATTTATTTATTTTGTTTTGCATTCTTTCCCCCTCGCAGGTGGAAGATGGCGAAATCTTATTTCAATTTCTATCGATTCTTCTCGTATTTAACTGTCCTTCAACTCCTCCCTGCTTTAATCTCTGCAATCAGGTAATTTATGCATCCAGCCAAGGCTTATTGTTGCATTACTTAATTCAAATTTCGCTTTCTGCTTTGAATTTCAGAAATTTATGCGTAAGAGGGCGGATTTTATGAGCTTCGTTGTAGACTGTGATATAATCAGCTAGTTCTTTGTTTCTTTCTGAATATTTGAATAAAAGATTGAAACTTGTTTTGGTTGATTGAGATAGTTTGGTATCTTAGTGCTATGACGGAAGTGACTGCATTTATGTGAGCAGCTGTTGGGAAAATTGAAGCATGAGCAGAAATAAATACATGTGTTAAAACAAACACCACGAAATAGTGAATAAAAAATAAACAAAAACCACGATAATACGTGAGATTAACGGCCCCCTTTGTTGTGTTTTTTCCCCCCCGGGGGATAGTAGAGGAAGAGGCTATAAAGAATGCCTCCCCACACCCACCCCAGAGAGTTTCTGCCTATATAGGTCTTCTCCTTAGTTGGTTCACATTGTTCACTGATATGTCCATGGGTGAAGAAGAAGAATTTTTCCACTATGTAGAAGAAGAACATAAAGAGATCTCATAACCAATTGCCAAGAACGGCGTTATAAGAACTCTCACCCAAAACCTTAATTGAAAATAACAAATCTCTTAATAATATGCTAGGCGAACATAAGATACATATGTATAGACTCCAATCGGATAAAGGGGTTGATCCATTTGGTCAGGTCATACTGTACAGCGGGGGCTCCGCTCTTGCACCCCCTCAACAAATTGAGATCAATGGTAAGCTTTGGTCTTGGCCCTATCGGCTCAAGCTCTTTGCTTCCATCACAAATTTTGGCAAACAGGTCAATCGGGTTGCCCATCAAAATATGTCGGTGCAAGTTCATCTTCCAAATTAGGTACAAGAATTTGAATTAGAACATAACAAATGGCTTCTTCATCTTCTCAAGTATGACCTTCTTCAATCCTTGTTGGGTTTGGGTCAATTACTTGTTGGGGATAAAATTGTAATTATATTGGGATTAGGGTTTTAGGGTTCCTTATAAATAGTCTTAGTGGGATAACCTAAATGAATTAAAATCCTTGTAGGGGATTGGGAACCTGTCCGGGGGACAGGGATTGGGGCAAGCAAAGGGGAGCACTTTGTGAGGTGTGAGAGTGGTGTGAGGTTTCTTGGAAATAGTGAAACTTCTTCTCTCTGGTGGACGTAGGCAGGATTTTGTCGAATCATGTTAAATTCCTCGTGTGTATTTTGCTTGTGTTTTCTTCTTCGTTCGTGTTTATGCATCCGTATCTCCAATAGCATGAAATGTGATCCAGCTGGATTATTTTCTTGATTATGAGCTTTTTTGTGCATGAGCTAGTTTTTTGTTTTTTGTTCTTTTTTTAATTTTAAATTAAAGAGGTTTTTGGAAATTTATTCTTTTGTTCCAAAATCTTCCTCTTCACTTGAACTTGAAAAAAGAATTCAGCTACATAGGTTAGCTCATATATTTATCTAGTTTAGGGTAGGATAAAGCTGGGCTACAGGAGGAATTCTTATAAATGTACCTTCACCTGCTACTTGAGTAAACCACTGGCTGAAAGTTTGGTTTGGTAATAGCTCCAAAACCCATCTCCCAATAAATATAAATTAGGTAAAAAAATTTAGAAATAATTACAGTAAAAAATTATGACTTGTGTGGCAGAACCTTACGATCTATGCATTGCTACTTAACAAAATACTAAATAATGATGAATAAGAATATATTAGATGCAAGCCATCCTATTCTTTAATCACCTTTCTGTGCTGAATTGATCTGTCACAATACGGTTAATGTTTGCCAATTTTGGTACTAATGATACATGAGATGGCGGGGGCAGTATGCCTTCTCTTGTGCCTTTTTTTTCTTTGGTGGGGAGGGGGGTGGTTGGGGGGGGGTGCGTTAAGGGGATAACTGTATGTGTCAAAGTATACAAACTATGAATTAGGTTCACTGCAAGGTCAGGCTTGGTGTATGTGACTGTTAGTTCCATCAGTGTGATGGTTTTTGGTAATCTTCTTTATTTTATACATGTAGGAAAGACATTCACAATGTTACTACAAGATCCTTGATGGAAGAGTGTTTCATCCAGGTCCTCTGTTGTATGAGGTCTACCAAATGAAAGTTTTATAGATACATGCATGATATATTTGTATTTCTCTGATCAATTTAAATAAATCAAATAATCTAAATGCTATGGTTGTTGAGGCTCTAAGAGGGAACAAGAATGCTTACACTCAGAGGAAGATAAAGCCCTAGGCAAGGTGGGAAGTCAGAGTAGGTTTCATGCTTTCTCCTAGCAATTAGAATCTGGCTTGGAAGTTGCCACTTGGAGCTCCTTTTACACTATCCTATGTCTTAGGGTTTGCCTGGTGCCCTGACCTTGATCTTGCTTATTTATCTGACCTGTGCTACCTAGGTTGCAGAAAGTTGAGGCAACTAATTTGGATGCTTTCGATCTAGTTTCGGACTGAGCTGAAAAAAGGGATGATGAATGTGCCTATTTTTGTCAGTATGATAATTCATAGACAGAAGGGACTGTTCCCCGAGTTTGGTCAGGGAAGACATGTCTCCCACTTCTAGAAGATACATGATTAAAATAAACCTCTGGCATTTACGTAGTAGGATGGCAATACTTCTGCTTGAGACCCATTGAGGGAAAAAAAGAAAAGAAAAGAAAAGAAAAAGGGAACTGTTACAGACTTACTGGTCCTGTTGATTACTTCAGGTTTAATTGCCATACTTTTAAGGATTCTGTTTTCCTTGCTGTTTGCTTCTAATTGTGTTGATCCTAGAACCTTGTAGTTGATATTAAGGAATATTTATCATCTTAAAGAATTGTAGTGGGATTTTTTAATTGATTGCAGTGGATATTCATTAGAAAAATGATAGAAAAGAAACGCTGCAACTTGGACAATTCCATTGGTGGATAATGCAGACTTTTGGAATTGTAAAATTTAAGTTAATAAAACTGAAAACTGAATTGTATCTTTGCCTTCTTGTTTCAGTAGTTTCAGATGTTTGTTCAAGTTTAAATTTCCTTTTGATTTCTAATTGCAGGAAGGACATAAGCCTTGGAAAGATACAGATCTGTAGAAACACAGTTCAAGGAAGATATCTTCTTTCTGATGATAAAGGTGTGCCATTGTTTTCTGATATATCAGTTACACTGTCCTCCCCCACCCTTTTAAAGGATTGCATTTTAAGCATGCATGTTGTGTACTCTCATCTGGTGGTTGTACTTTAGATTATAACTGTTGTTTTACATCCAAAATCAGATGTCTGTTCTTATATTCTGAGGATGCCATCTTCATTTGAATGCTCCAACTTGGAGAATGGTAATTACCTAGTATGGTTTGACAGTTATCTTTTGCTTCAGGATTCAATGATGCTTTCGTATCTCATTAAGATTACTTCATCTCCTCTGTGAAATCTTGTTCTGTAGACCTAGTGATTCTGCGGCCAATGAGCTTAAAGTTGGTGGACCACTATGGGAGCCTTGCACATTATTTAGCCTTGCTGTCTGTATGGTGTTATTTTTCTTTCTCATTATCATATTTTCTTATTAAAAGGTAGTACCTAGTGCACAAGGCTGCCACATTTAGCCTGCCGCCGGGGGGGGGTCGTCAGATATACGCAGCCTTATTTCCTTATTACTGATAAATATTCTCTTTGCCTCAAAAGGGGGAAGCTGTGCATTCAGTTATTCATTGGGTATGTATATATGTATACCGAATGAACCCTATCCCTGAAGACTATAAAAGGTAAACCTGTGGTGCCACACTGTTACTTCTGTTGCTGTTACTGCTTCTCAAATATAGTTTTAATTGTTTGTCATGCATTTGATGCTTTCTTAGTGTCGTATATGTTCTTATTGTTGCCTAAGAATATGACAGTAATTCTTTTATCATTGTCTTTTACCCCAACTGTTTTTTCATTGCAGGCCATGTGTGTGATGCTTTATCAGTGGATCCATGGTCTCATTGTTGCCCTGGGACAGGAGAGAAATTTTCTTGTCAGTGAGTTTTCCTCTAGATATCAATCATTCTTTGGGCTCAAATTGGTGGTAACTTGCATAAATTGGTGATTGTTTTTGGGGGATTCCTTGCTTGCAGTGGATGCGATTTTGTCTCACAGTGCTGTAATTCATATGAATATTGCGTTGCTTGCTGTCTAAATCCTGCTCGGGTATTTACTTAAGCATTGAGTTTCTTTATAATGTCATCTTTTAAATTTTTTTTTTTTGGGGAGGGTGTTTAATTATGTCTGAGGTTACCCAAAATTTAAGAAATTTAAGGTTTGAAATTCTGTTTGGGGGTTCTTTGTTAGCCAGTTTTCATCAAGACTGGGAATATTTCCAACTTTACCCATGGTTGGTTCTCTCATTCCTAAGCCCAACTCCTGTCTATCCCTAATAAAATAGGGAAAAGGAATGAGTGGAGAGAATATGATGTAGTTATAGACTGAGTGGAATCAATCCAGAAGCCAGTAACCAGGATCTGCTATAAACCCATAGGTTTGGCCAGGTCAAGAATGGGGTTTAAAGTCAAATTAGGGCTAGGGTTTGATTGTGCGGTTATGTCGAGCAAGTTTGGAGGAGTTCAACGTTGAAGGTTTCTTGGAGTTTAAATGGTGGAATAGTGCTGGATTTAAAATAAGAATAAATTAGGGTTTGGTTTCTGAGTTTTGGGAAAGAAGAAGATGAAGGAATCTTGGGTTTCTAGTGTTCAGAATGGGATGCAACCTAGACTGGAATCTCCTTGGGCTGAGAGGGTGATTCAATCCAAGTATGGCAGTGTTCTGGTCTATGAGGCTTTAGGGTTGAGAAATGAAAGTTAGACAGGAACCAGTAGCTAGGGTTGAGACAGACCAGTCATGAGTCACCAATTGAATATCTGATCTGGCATGGGAAGAGGAGTTGAACATTAACAGTAACAGCAGCAACAACTTGAAGAGCACAAAGATCAAACTTCAATGGTGGAGAAAACAAAAACCCACAACTTCGGCATGATATTCTTCAAGCACTGATGAATGGTTTCCTTGAGCAGCTGAAACTAATCTTCAAATCTGTTTGCTGACTTCTTGAACCAGCAAAGAACTCCCAGCAACAGGAAAATGCTCCAGGAGATCAAGCAAGAGCATAACATTAATTTGAAGAATTTGATGGAAGGGGAAAGGGGGAATAGATCAGCTCTCTCAAAATTTCTTATTTAATAAATCCTGGCTCAGCTGAGAAATTTCAATGATACTTATAGCCATAATTGTTGACATAGACTAAAAATAAAACATGGACTGGAACTTAGAGTTGGATTCACTTCCAAATCCTAATCAGAACTACAACTCCAAACATGACTTAAACAAAAGACTAGAATGACATTTAAGTTCTCCTAAACTATGCCCACAATTTTGGTGCTAGTTTACTGGGAACCTCTACCTAATAGTGCTGGTGTAAGGAAGGCTCCCTGCACCTGAGGCTGGTGTTAGACAGATGACCTGCATTATAATATAGAAGCTCGCTTGTTTGATGCCCCGATGTGCAGAAGGGGGGAGTGGGGAGGTGGTGGAACTTTTGAGTATTGTTGTGGATAGAGCCTTATGTACTTGGTATGCTCGTTTTGCAGAGCCTCCAGAATTGCTACTTTGATTTGGAGAAGCAGGATGGAGTGGGTAAGAAATAGTGATGCAATTCCTTCACTAAATTGGGATTCCTTCCTTAAAATGGTCTAGGTATTGGGCCTTCGATTCCTTGGGCTCACTTTGTAATTGGCTGATTTAATGGGGCTAAAATATGTTCAGGAAATAGAAACATAGGATTCATTTCTTTAATTTGGTTAAGGGTCCTATTTTAGATGTATTTCCTTTATTATTTCTATTTCATAGTCAATCTAGGTTGGTCAATTAGTTAAGGATTGGGTTAGGCCTTTCTTTTTTTGCATGATAATCTATTTTGGAGTAAGTTTCTAATTTCGAGTCCTAATTTGAGTTTGCAAGTATGGCAGCCAATGTGTCTATAAATATAGATGTAATTGCTTAGTCGAAACAGCCTGTCAGCAAAAATTGCTGGGGTAAGATTGTGTAGGAAAATTGCCCCCCAGGGGAGTCTGCTTGCGCGGAAGCCTTTGGCATTGGGTTTGCCCTTTTTGCTTGGTGGAGCCATGAATTGATGAATTGAATTTTAAGCTTATTTTTTTATTGCTGCAAGGTGGGGTACAATGGTGTAACATCTCCCTTCCCCCCTCTTTTCCCTCTTTTTCTCTCTCTTTTGCCATCTCTTCCCTTACGTGATTTATGATTTCTTTTTCTCCCAAGAATATATTTTCCCTTTCAACCTGATCTTCAACTGAAGTAAGTTGAATTATCCTAGACCCCATTTCTTCTTTTCTGAACTTCTAAATTCCCTGACCCTAAATTTCTTCTTCGGTTTCCTTTCTATTTTCGTTTTTCTTGAACCTTAGCTGTTAAAACCTATCTTTATCCCAAACTAACCATTAGAATCCATTAGAAATCCGGCCCATAGCCTGTACCTATCCTCCTGTTCTTCCAATCAAGAGTATACATCAAAATGTACTCCAAAATCTGTGGTTCTAACCTGTTTCTTGATTTTCCTTGCTCCCTAAAGAATTAAAATTTCCAACTTAGATTTACACCAATTTGGCTGTTAGAATTGTGGACTAAATTTCGATCGAAATGGTTGAAATTCAAAATGTTTGCATTTTTTCATATCGAAACGAAACTTCAGAAATTTCGTCGAAATAATATGTTTCAACTATTTCGCAGGTTTTGACCGAAATTTCGCAAGTTTCAACCTAAATTTTGCAAGTTTTGACATCCAATTTGTTTTTCCTAGGTTTTTGTTGATTGCTATCCCATTTCCACCTAATTTTCACGACTCCTTTGCTTTCAAACACCTCTTTTCCTAATTTTTTGCTTCCAAACACCTCTTAAGCTACAACAGCTACACAGGAAACTCCGGCAACAATAGAATGTGAAGCATGAATTACACCCAATAGTTCCAAACTTTCCTTTTTTATTTTTGTTTTATTCATGCCTTAAATTATCTTGTATTGCCTTAAAATTTCTATATGTTTAGTTTAGGACTATGATCTATGATAGTGTGTTAAACTTATTTTTTTTTATTATTTGTTACCTTTTATTTATATTTTGATTTTGATAATTATTTTTTTAATGTATATATGATAGATGGGCTTCAACTTGTGAGACACCATTATTTAATCTAGTTGGTCATTTTATTTTGTTGACTTGTTGTATATGTGACCGTTCTATTAAACAATTCATGTATGCTGATGATTCTATGCCTATATGCAATACCATTTGTAATTGTCGAAACTAGTCATTTGTTAGCGTTAATGACTAAAATTGTCATTCTATCTTGGTTGGTCTGACCCGTAGGCTTATACGGTCCGACCACTTGTTTTATAGAACTTGGGCTGACCATCCGGTCTAGGGTCGGATCGAGCATCCTGTCAGGGAATTCCGATCAAAGTAAACTTCTACTGTATGACAACTATCTAAAGGAATGAGCCAGGTAAATAACTCTTCCTAGAGTTATATTCCGAATCTAACTTTATTATCTTAAACTATATAAACACCTCAAACAGGCATAAGAAAGTAAATATTCAAATTCTGTGTGATCAATTACTTAAGTTTCTTATTAAGTAATTGAGATCATATATCATTGGTACTGACTTGCTCGTCGGAGATGTACCTCGATCCCCCAAGGTTGAGCACGTGTTTTGCGAAACTTGACCAGGGAAGGACAAATAGGATTTCGTATCAGCATTTTGTGCCGTCTATGGGAAATGCATCAAAAGGTCATGGTGCGAACAAGATCAATGGTCGGAGATGCTAATGAGAACAGATATGAAGTCGATAAAGAAAATCCTCCCCCCAAAACCGCGGAGATTCCTTAACAGAAGGAGCAACCGGAGCAACCTAATCAATTCGCTATTGTGAATCAGATTGATGAGCTCCAAAAACAAGTCTCATCTCTGAACGAACTGGTCAGGATGAACATGCGTCATCTAATCGCCCCAGGAGCAGGTTGTCAGGAAAACCTAATAAACCCTAAGGGGATTAGAGATGACCGACCACTTATACCCGACCAAACTCCCCGACCTCTCAAAGAGAACGACAAAAGGCAAAAGAGAAGGTGGGAGAAAAGTCTAGAGCATCGAAGGAGGCAATTTCAAAGGATAATCTTCCAGGCTAGGAGGATGAAGATCGAGGAAGCAGCACTCATCTGATCAAAGATCCAAAGGACAAAAAACAACAACAATGGTCCAAACAAGCATGAGGACTACATGAACAAAAGTTTCGAAGAATTGGATGAGAAGCTGAAGAAATTGAATCTAGACACAGTGAAACTGCTATGTGCCGAATTTTCCCTGCCTCTCTGATCGGAGCTGCTTCAGAGTGGTTCTTGGGACTCCCAAATGGTTCTATTGAAAATTTTGACTATCTAGGTCGGGTTTTTTTTATCACGCTTTCAGAGCGGAGTGAGCACCAAGAAAAGAGAAGATACTTTGTTTTCTATTAAACAAGGTCGAACAGAGTCCATACGAAGCTTCCTTCAAAGATTCAACAATCTAACCATTCAAATTGAAAATTTGGATGAGAAGATTGCATTCCACGCATTATATCAAGGACTTAATCATGAATGCTTGCTTGAACGACTCCTGTTAAATATGCCAGAAACATATGCAGACCTGCTCGAGAGATGTCATAAACAAGCGGAGATATTAGAAACCCTAGAATCTTGAAAGAAGGAGCCGACCACAAAGATGAAAAGTAGCAAGGAAAGATCTCAACCGACTAGGCTGCTAGGACCGAGTTCGGCCAACTCTAGCCTAGTAGAACCAACAAAACATCATGAAGGTAGCTATCCACCCCACAATGCCAAGATGTCAGAAATCTTGATGCAAATAAAAGGTCAAGGGCTACTAAAGTGGCCGAGTAAAATCTATGCTCGACTAGAAAGTCAAGATAAAAGCAAATACTGTGAATTTCATGAAGATCATGGTTATTGGATTGATGATTGTAGAAATTTGAAGATGGAAATTGAGAAATTGATTTCTCAAGGGCAACTGAAAAGATACGTCCAAACGAAGCAAGGAGCTTGACCACAAATTAAGGCAGGACGAAAAAGAGAGACCGGACAACCATGGGGACCAAAGCCGACCAGAGGATAAAGATGATTGAAGAAGGTCACCCGTATACACGGTGTTTGGTGGACCAACTGAAGAGTCAAATTGACAAGCAAAAAGAAAGGCTTGATATATTGGGAATACCGAAACTATGAGGTCCAATGCAAAGATATCATCAGAACCTATCATCAAAACCTATCATCTTTTCCTCTGAAGACATGCAAAGTGTTAAGATTCCACATGATGATGCTTTGGTGATAAACGTCATACTGGCTGGGACAGAGGTTCACAGAGTCCTAGTGAATACTGGATCTTCAGCAGATATATTATCATTGGAGGCTTTCAAAAAATTTAAGTTGAAGGAAGATATGCTCGTTCCATGTGGAACTCAACTTTAGGGATTCACCGGATCATCCACCCGAGCATAAGGAACTATCAGATTGGATCTCCAAATTGGAGAACATCCAAGGGATAGGGTCGTACAATCAAACTTTTTGGTTGTTTGGGATCTGTTAGCATATAATGTCATTCTAGGCCGACCAACTCTTTGTGCTCTCGAAGCAGTGGTCTCCACATTACATATGAAAATGAAGTTTTTGTCCACAGAGAGGATTGGAGAATGCAATGCCAACTAGAAATCAATCCGCTAGAGCTACAACAACTATAATTGAAAAAGGGCAAAAACAAACTCAACAATGTCTGTTGAAGTCAGAGATGATCGAGATGAAGAAACATTACAAAGAGCTGAGCCAGTGGAAAAGCTAGAAAAGATTTGTTTGAACCTTGATAATGAAACGCAAGGGACCATGATCGGGTCAAAATAGGGGACAAATTTCAAATCCAAGCTGAGCTTTTTAAAGTTAAACACTGACGTGTTCGCCTGGTCGGCCGATGATATGCCAGGGATCGATAGACAAATAGCTGAGCACAAGTTGTGCATCGGCCGGCAATCAATTCCAGTTATACGGAAAAGAAGGAATTTCTCTATTGAGAAACACGAAGCCATCCGAACAGAGGTACAAAAATTAAAGCAATCAGGTTTTATAAAGCGAACCGACCACCCAATATGGTTAGCTAATGTGGTAATGGTCAAAAAAGCAAATGGAAAATGGCGGATGTGTATAGATTACACAAATCTTAATAAAGCTTATTCAAAAGATTGTTATCCACTGCCGAGGATCGATCTACTGATAGATGCAACCATGGGACACGAAATGCTTAATTTTATGGACGCTTACTCTGGGTATAATCAAAATCTTGATGCATCCAGACGATGAAAAGCACACAACTTTTATAATGGACAGGGATAGTTATTACTACAAGGTGATGCCGTTCGGTCTAAAAAATGCTGGAGCAACTTATCAAAGAGCAGTGAATAAAATTTTTGCAAATCAAATTGGTCGGAATATATATGTAGATGATATGCTTGTAAAGAACATCTCGAAGAGAGACCACTTGGTTGACCTGACAGAGGTATTTGGAGTACTTCGAAAGTATAGGATGAAACTTAATCCTGACAAATGTGCCTTTGGGGTATCATTTGGAAAATTTCTTAGCTTCATGGTATCTCGGAGGGGAATTGAAGCCAATCCGGAAAAGATAAAGGCTATCTTGGACATGAAACCACCAAGAAATATCAGAGAAGTCCAGAGCTTGACTGGTCGGGTAGTAGCATTAAATAGATTTATTTCCTGATCAAGGGAAAAATGCTTACCCTTATTTAAAGCTTTGAAACAGGTAGCTAGTAAAAAAAGCAAAATTTGGAATCAGGAGTGCCAGGGAGCATTCGAAGAACTGAAGGAAAGATTGTCACGACCACCCTTGCTCGTGATGCCGACCAACAAAAAGGAGCTACAATTATACTTGGCCACATCACCAGTCGCAGTTAGTGTAATACTCGTAAAAAAGAAGTTAATATATAAAACTTGCCTATTATGTTAGCCATGTTTTGAATGATGCAAAGACACGCTACCCAGAAGTGGATAAGCAAGCATTGGCATTAGTCACAGCTAGAAAGCTCCGTCCATACTTCCAATCTCACCCCATTGCGGTAATGACAAATTTACCTTTGAAAAAGATTCTGCACCGACCAGAACCTGGCGGGAGGTTAGTGACCCGGGCAATAGAGTTGAGCGAACATCAAATAGAATTCAAACCCCGACCAAGCATTAATGCTTAAGCCCTGGCAGATTTTATTGTTGAAATTCCACAGTCCGATTAGGGAGAAAGTGAGTATGCACCAAAATCAATTATAAGATAGATTTTGTTCGTCGATGGATCCAACAATGCACAAGGCAGCGGAGCAGGTTTACTAATAAAGAGCCCAAGAGGATTCGAGATAAAATATGCACTCCGTTTCAAATTCAAAGCTTCTAACAATTAAGCGGAATATGAAGCTATGTTAGCCGGTTTAAGGGTTGCCAAAGCTCTGGGCATCCAACATCTGGAAATCAAAAGTTCCTCACAATTGATCCTGAATCAAGTAAAAGGAGTTTACGAAGCCAAAGAAAAAAGGATGGGGAAATATTTGAGTCTAGTCAACAGTTACAAACAATACTTTAAAGATTTGGCAATTACTCAAATACCAAGAGTAGAGAACGACCAGGCAGATTCATTATCCCGTCTAGCCACGGAAGGTTCGAACGCTGATAAACCAGTAGTTTATCTAGAAGAACAAGCTTGAGTATAAATATGGTCGACCACATGCAAATAATCATCGACCAAGGTTGGATGGAGCCGATCATGCTTTATTTGGAGAATGACCAACTGCCAGATGATAAAAAATCTGCTCGAGCAATACAACAAAGAGCAGCTCGATTTACAATCAGAGTTGGACAACTATATAAAAAATCCCTCACCCGACCACTTCTAAGATGCCTGGGACCTTTGGAAGCAACAAAAGTGCTAAGAGAAATACATGAAGGAATATATGGTGCACACGTAGGTGCTCGAATACTAGCCAACGCAACTTTACGTCAAGGTTTCTATTGGCCGACCATGGAAGAAGATGCAAAAGACTTCGTAAATAAATGTGACAAGTGCCAAACACATGCAAAGATCCTCACACACCTGCAGTCCCTCTGACATCTATTCTATCCCTAATACCTTTTGCAAGATGGGGAATAGATTTGGTAGGGAAATTACCAAAAGCATCAGGAGGAAGAGAATACTTGGTAGTAGTAGTGGATTATTTCATAAAATGGGTAGAGGCAAAACCCTTAGCAACTATTAATATCGAGCAAATGAAGCGCTTCATCAAGCACAACATATTATATAGGTATGGAATTCCAAAAATCCTAGTGATCGACCATGGAAAACAATTTGAAAACATCGCCTTCACAACATTCTGTAAGGAACAAGGAATCGAACACCGATTCTCATCGGTAGCCTATCCCCAGAGTAACGGCCAAGTTGAAGTCACTAACAGGACAATGCTCAACGGCTTAAAGAAAAGGCTCGACCAGCCTAAAGAAAGATGGGTTGACGAATTACCCAGCGTACTCTGGTTGTACCGAACAACCCCGAGAATGACCATAGGAGAATCACCGTTCAGACTAGCTTATGGAGCAGAGGCAAGAATCCCTGTGGAAGTTCAAGTCGGATCACTCCGGGAAAAAGAGTTCGTAGAAGAAGCAAACATAGAAGGAATGAAGGCTAGTTTGGATCTGATTGATGAAATAAGAGATAAAGCACAATTTCGACTTGAAGAATATCAACGTAGAATCGTGACATTATAAAAAGGGCATACTCAGTGCCGAAGCTCCCACACTGTGGGGTGTGGGGAAGGGACTTTCTAGGCAGCCTTACCCCTGCTTTGCAGAAAGGCTGATTTGAACCCGCGACCTCCAGCGCACAATGGAGAGACTTCACCATTGCGCTAGACCCGCCCTTCAGAATCGTGACATTACAACACAAAAATTCAAAACGAACAATACTTCCTCGACGAACTCGTACTTCGTCGGACGGCCGCTTCAGATCCAACCAATCGAGGGAAACTATCCCCAAATTGAGAAGGACCATATATAGTAATACATCAATTTTCTCCAGGAGCATATCACTTACGAGATCCAAAAACAAATGATAAAATTCCTCGATCATGGAATTCGAACAATCTCAAGAAATACTGTGATGCAGAATTGGCAGCAGATACAAAAGAGAGAAAAGCCCAAAGCTCAAGCCCATTAAAAGCCTAAGGACATGACCCAAAACAGTCCATGGCTTGCATGGGCTAGGACTATTGGAGTGGGTTAAAATGAGCCCATGGTTTCATGGGCTTGGATCACTTTAGAAGAATATCAGCCCACTATTTTGAACTAAGCCCAAGTCTAGTTTTGAAAAGTCAACAAAAGGAGCTAGTAGGTGGTGTTGGTTAGTGGTGGGGTATAGTTGGTGGATATTTCCATTATTGTTTTGACTAGTGGTGTTGGGTAGTAGTTGGATGTTTCCAATGTTGTTTTGACTAGTGGTGTTGGGTAGTAGTTGGATGTTTCCATTGATGTTTGTAGTAGGTTGTGTTAGCTAGTGGTTGGATGTTACCATTAATGTTTTGTCTCTTGAGAATGCTATATAAAGAGACTTATGTAAATGGTGAAAAAACAACTTATGAATTGAAATCAAATTGCTTGCTAGCATTCCTCCTCTTTGGAGAACCCTTGTGTTTGATCAAGGTAGATTGGTGTTCGATCCAATCGATCCACCTTGCGGTGAGAAGCTCGGGTGTTAAGACTCCTTGTGTTTGATCAAGGAAGGTTGGTGTTTGATCCAATCGATCCACCTTGCGGTGAGAAGCCCGGGTGTTACATGTTACTTTGTTGTTCTTATTGTTCTCTTAATTCTCTTATATTGTTCCATCCATTCTTCTTTATAGCATACTGCTGTTTTGAAGACCTAGTTAGTCCTTGTTCTTAAACCAATATCCTTGTTCTACCACTTCGGTTTTCAGCCTTCTATTATATCTGAATTTTATCTACCTTAAGTCCATCATATTTGCAATTGACTCCCTGTGAAAAGGTCCTATTTGGGTACTGTTTTGATCATTCAAATTCGGTATCTACATTATACTGTCAATAAGCATAATTTCCAAAAACATCTTAGGGTATTCTTTACCAACTACTTCAGCATATAATTTTAGGGTGTCCTCCACCCAAGTTTTGCTAAGCACAAAATCCATGAGTGCAACATTTTTACTTCAATTTTATTATTTTCTTCAGCATATAATTTACTTCAGTTTTATGTTTAAGTTGTACTGATATCAAATGGTTTAATTTAATTATATTATGTACTTTATGATACGTGTTTGGGGGAAATAAATCCCCATTATAACAGAACACAGAAATAAATATAATTCAATTAACGATGTGTTGGAGACTGTAATCCCAAAAAGAACCAAACAGCATCACCCTAGTCGGGACTGCAGGAGGATATAAACCATCGAACATTACTATAATCTCGAACACGAGCGATATGCTTCAAATAAATCCGACCACACAAACAGTTCGGTCAACACCACACAACGAACATCGCAGTATATAAAGCAATTATACTTCAAGTTACCATGCCTGGGGGATAGAATAACAGAACCGAACAGAAGGCCTTGGAAACTTGGTATGATTACTTCACACGTCACATAAACCGAACAAAGATATTTATATTACTTCACATTGCAAAACAAAATTACTTCTATAACAAAATATATTATACATCTAGAATCACAAAAAAATCAAAGTTACTATGCCAAGATAAATATGAAAAGTTCATTGTTTTAGGCTGCCACAGGTAGAGAAAAGCTTTGAAAGTAAACTTTAGTCGGTGATTAGTCGGTGGCCACATCCTCAGAAGATTTCTGGTCGACATCAGGAGCGTTCATTAAAGGACCGGCTTGATCTTCCTCCTTAGGGGCCAGTTCCCAGTCGGAGTCTAGAAAATTCAAAACATCCCACCGCCTTGGGCAAAGGAAATGCCTTCTTACCAACCGCCTAAGCTGGCCAAGGAATTTTAAGATCATCATAGATGCTCGGATCGATGAATTTCTCTAACTTCTGAAGGTCAAGTCCTCGGAACTCCCTAATAACACTAGCAAAAGCGTAACGCTGACCATACTTAAACCCCAGGGCAGCAACCTTGGCCATAAACTCATGGCACCCTCTTGTTTAGACCCATCTCTGATTAGCTTCATGTCTTAGGTCATCGGAAAGATTTTCAAATGTGGCCGGAGAAGCATGAGATAACTGGTCGGTCAAATCTATGATAAAATGATCCTTTTCTATCTTCTCTTGCTTGGCGGATGCAAGTGCTAAATCCCTACTTTCTAATGTCTTCTTATGGTCGGGCTATCTCAAGTTTGAGCTCAGCCACTTGATTCTCGGCAGACCTTGCTCGAGCTTCTAGGGCTGCCACTTTTTCTTCCAATAAAGTTTTCTCACTGACCATATTTTCCAGCTGGGCACCAGTATCCTTAACTTTCTGTTCAAGTTGTTGGGCAATGACTTGATCTCTCCGAGCAGCCTCCAAACTCCCCCCCCCCCAACGCTTGAGACAAAGCACAAAGCAATCTGACAAAAGGAAGGTTATTCGAGAAAACTAAAATCTATAACTTTGACAAAGACATCATGGTCGGCAGGCTTGAAGCAAGAAATAAATTACCTTGTCATTACATCATTGGTTCGGGAAGAACCAATATCTCTTAAGAACTTCTGGTCGGCAGGCAGCATGACTCCCGACAACCATTCCTTTGCTACAGCGGTTCCATCGTTCTGATTGTTTAGAACGTAAGAGTTAGAAGTTAACGACCAAGATGGACGAAAGAGAAGAAGTGTCTGAAGTCTGTGTACTCGATGAAGCTCCGAACAAACGCTTCATTGGGCTAGAAGCAAGAGGAACATCCACTTCCTCTCCCGAACCGACATCAAATGAAGATGAAATTTTCTTCTTGTTTGGTTGGGGTGGTATCTCAGAAGAGACTTTAGCTCTCTTCAAAACAGATGAAGATAGGATCGGTATATTTCTTCCTAACTGAGCACGGTCCGGTTTGGTTGGTACTCTGGTCTCCGCCTCCTCAGCTTCTTCTTCAGCTGCTCAATTACAGGCTTTGGAACTGAGTAACACTGAGACAAATAAAGATGAATAAAGTTAATTCCGATCAAATAACAATATTCCAACAAAAAGAAGATGCCAAAGAAGAAAATCACTCACCGGGGAGGAACTCCCAATGACATAGCTCATTGGGGGTATTTTGGACAGTGGCCGTGAATGGCAAACATATTTCTATCCTCAGATGGAAGCCGAAAAATCCGCTCCCTGGCACGCTCTTCGGCTCCAGAAAGAATTGGGAAATCGTTGGATCCTTTAATCGGTTCACGGATCTAGCAGATCGAGAAAGATGGCTCAGTAGGTGGTTGGACAAAGAAAAACTTAGGTTGCCAACCTTTAGTGTTGGACGGGAGGGTTCCAGTCCCAACAAAGTTCCCTCCCAATCACATTGGGAAGAGGTGCGTTTGGACAGGTAGAACCATCCATCTTGCTGTTGTTTCTTTGCCATAAAGAAATGAAGAAATAAGGCAAGAGATGGTCGAACTCTAACCCCTTTTCCCTGACAAAAGCCCCAAAAACAAATAACATTGTGTTAGCTATTCGACACAAACATCCCCGAGCACATCTGGAAGTGAATCATGATTTCTCTGAAGAGGTCATGGACGAGAAGATGGAAACCACTCTTTAAGGCATCTTCATAAAGAGTAAATTCCCCGGGACGATGGCTGTTCGCCCTCTCAGCACTAGTCGGGACACAAAGAACATAATCTGATGGAATCTCATACTTCTGACGAAGATATTCTAAATGTTCTTCGGTCATCTGGGATGGTAAAAATTCAGGACCAGAGGAATATAGATCATAGTCTATGTGGTCGGGGGTAAGATCTTTGATCTGTTCGAGCTTATATTCAGCTAGGGAAAGACTATATTTCCACTTCTTTTGCTCGGTTTTAAAACGAGCTCGGGCACTCAGAATTCCTAATTACATTAGGGCGGGATTCTATATCAATCTCCTCACTGTCATACTGGAAGGGTCTCGAACAGAAGGACCCTCAGAAGTCTCGTTGGACCGGCCACTGGTACATTGGTCGGGATCCTTTAGGTGTTCGGTTTCCGTACCATTGAGAGACATAGAACTATAAGGTTTTTTTCCTAAATCACTTCTAAACTTTGGAGCAACGGAAGTTTTCTTCACTACAACCATGACTCTCTAAACAAAGGAGGAGGTTGGGAAAAATGAAAGAAAACACCAACAGAAGCAAAAGGAAAGGAAGAGAAAAATGTAGAAGTTTTTAAATAAACAATGTAAATGTTACTGGTTACCATATAAAAATACTGCAAAAAACGAAGGAGAAAGTAAAGGGAACTTACTGATTAAAGTTTTCTGAAGAAAACGAAGCAAGTGCAACAGGTTGAGGAGAAGAAGAAAGGAACTCCAAGGAAGAACTTCAGCTTGAACTTTCGAAGTTAGCAGCAGTGAAATGAGAAAGAAGAAGACGACAGTAGATATTTATGTAATTCTAAGATTCCAATCTAAAGGCTCAAGGGAAACATCTAATGGACGATCACGATGCAATCATCAAGAGATACCCATCCAAAGGCTACAAAGACAGACAAATGGACGGTTGAAGATGAACGATTTCTCGTAATGATGATGCATAATTAATGGGAAATGACGGTTATGACACACGTCAGATCTCACACAGCCCTCGAAGGACGTGCTTCGATATATGTGCACTTGTGATGGCTACTCATAATTGAGATGTTACATTTTCAAGAAAGGGGGTCTTGATCGGACCGACCAAGTACATTATGCACGGGAGCATAATAGTCCATTGGGTCGAACACATAGCTCACGACTCCAATAGACTAGGGGCTTATGTTAATGACTAAAATGGTCATTCTATCTTGGTTAGTCTGACCTGTAGGCTTATACGGTCCGACCACTGGTTTTATAGAACTTGGGCTGACCATCCGGTCTAGGGTCGGATCGAGCATCCTGTCAGGGAATCCCGATCAAAGTAAACTTCTACTGTATGACAACTATCTAAAGGAATGAGCCAAGTAAATAACTCTTCCTAGAGTTATATTATGAATCTAGCTCTATTATCTTAAACTATATAAACACCTCAAGCAGGCATAAGAAAGTAAGTATTAATATTTTGTGTGATCAATTACTTGAGTTTCTTATTAAGTAATTGAGATCATATAGCATTGGTATTGACTTGCTCATCGGAGACGTACTTCGACCCCCCAAGGTCGAGCACGTGTTTTGCAGGAACTTGACTGGGAAGGACGAGCAGGATTTCCTATGATAAATTTTTGGTGGTTTTTTTTTGGCAAAATACTAGTTCCATTGTGTTCATTATGCTTTAAATAAGTAGGAGGCAAGAAATTATATGAAATGGAGGTCATATAAGGCCCTAAACCTATGGTCGAAATTTCAAAAAAAAGTCATTGGTTTCAACCGAAATTTCGGTCGAAACCTGGAAATCTCGCGTTTTCCCTCAGTCGAAACTTCAGTTTCAATCGAAATTTATTCCATGGTTAGAATTGTCCCAAACTTTAGGATTACTCCATATATACCATTACCTAAGTTCTATGCAAGTTTCATCACCATCCAACCATTATATAACCTATGTTCTTTTGTATCCCACTCAAATATCTCAAAATCTTAAAAACCCTAAAGTCTTACTTTTTGATTTGAGATCTTGGAAAGCTGGCCCCTAGTTGAACCTCTTCAATTTAGGGCAGCATCAAACAGGGGGGAATAAAATGAAGGTTCAAGAGCAAAAAGTAAGAGTGTACCTGGCATTCTTTTCATTAGTACAGAGGGTAACACCATAGTCAACTGGAGGGGAGGGGCAATGGCATGGATAGAAGTGTATGATGGAGGGGAGGGAATTTGATTTAGTGTTAGGAATAGCTGATGGGTGTTATCTCTGTTTTGACTGTTTTTTCTACTTTCAACAAAAATCCTCATTCATCCTTATATTTTATTTTTGGAAAAAATAATGCAGCATTTGAGAAAACCATTGAGTCCATTCATTGTGCCTGGAACGCTCTATAGGAGGACGGATTGCATTGCTTTTCTGCTTATGGATGCTTGACAACATTCGTCAATCAAACCATAACGTTCCAATTTGTATCATCTTCGGATCTCTACCTGTTGGTGATGGTGAGCTCGGAGAAAGTCATTCACTATTTCTCTGGATGAAATCATGGTCCTACACTTCATTGTGTGCTCTCTGTTGGGTTTCTGGTCCCTGATTTGGTACTCAAATATTTTGCAGCTACAAGTTGGTCTCAACTGTCCAACTTAATGGATTATTGGAGGCTACTTGATCACATCACCTGTCACATAGTTGTCTTCATGTTTCTTCACAGCTATATGAATTGAGAGACAACTAAACGGAAACCAAGGGCGGGGGAATACAGAAATGCAGCCTTGGATTGACCCCAACCCAACCAGTTTCGAGACAGATGAACCGGGTCCAGTTTCAGTCATGGGTCTTTGTAGGATTTTAGGAAATATATTATTTGGGGAAATAATGTCTTAGATATTTTTCTCTGTTTATTTCAGAAATTTGATTGGTAGGATACTTGGTTTCTAAATAAATTTGGTTTCCGAGTCTTAATTAGTTTCTTAGTTAGGGAGTTGGTCTTAAATTAGAACTCTTTTAATTTTTTTATATATGATATAATCACCCCATCATAAGAGACAGATTGAACAGAATGAATTGAGTTGTCAATTAGAGAGCCTGTTTACATATGATCATTCTATTACCCTCTCCCCTTTCTATTATGCAATTTCCTTCTCTCTTCGTCTTCCTATTCTTCTAATTTGTCTTCTATGAAAGCCCACCATACCAGCTTGTTCTCAGTCCTGCATTATTTGGTATAGAGCTGAAACTCCTGTATCCTCCATGTGAATCTCTCTCTCCCCATTCATGTTCTTCTCTTCTGTTACTGCTTGCAGCAGTGGGAAAAAGAAAATTCAAAACCTTCTGTACCCTTCTTTTTCCGCCGATACTTCAATTGATTGAGTTCAAACCAGGAAAAAAAAGAAAAAAAAAAAAAAAAAAGAAAAAAGAAAAAGAAAAAAAGGAAATTGTTCCGGCAGCAACTAAAGGGTGGGGGAGAAGAGAAGAAGCGGCCAGAGAGATACGGTTCAGGAAAAAAACAACAAAAGAAGAAGAGCAGTTGATAGATTTGAGAGAGAAGCAGAAACAGAAAAGAAAGGAAAAAAAAAAAAGAAGGCAGAAAGGTTGAGAGACAGAATTAGAACTTAGTAAAAATGAAAAGGAAGAGAAAAGAAATAGAAGAGGAGGGATATAGCAGAGGAAGGAAGCATGCTTGAACCCATCCCTGCTGGTTGCCTGGTTCATCCATCCACTGCAGGTAGCAGCTCCCAGTCAATCTTGCGCAATTCCCTGGTTTGAAGGAAACCCCAGTCCTAATGGTAGTCGTCACCCATGATCTTTTTTCCCATCCTTTCCTTTATTTTTCTTTTTAACTTATTCCCCCATTCCAAAATCTTTTCCTTGTTTTCCACTTTACCTCTACGCATCATGGCTTACTTCTAATTCTCAATTTCCAGAATTACATTATTGCCATTCTATTAGATAGTTTGACTTATCTATGATTCTACCATCCACATCTAAACTTCCATTTAGTTACAATTCAGCCATCTCTTTAAACAATTCAACTTACTATTCTGCCACTATTCCCACAAACCTACCACATGCAGATTGATCTGGGTGATTTATTCTTTTTGAATAGTAATGGGTTATGTGAAATGCAAGTCAAATTTTCTAACTTGATAACAGATTTTTAGAGCTTGCCAATATTAAGAACAATTTCTGTGGTATAATGTCAAGCATGTTAGAGTATCCAGATTCTAGAGGATAAATCAAAGATGGAAGAAATGTGACTCATGACGCCAACAATCAAATGGATGTGCATGGGTCAATAAAGTTGAAATTGAAGAATTGTTTGACAGCTCAATTGCAGCTGAAACTCGATGATCAGATTCCTGTTGAAAGCAAGTTGTTTGCTAATGACCATCATTCAGTTGACCATGAGATGCATTGGATCATTGCCACACCAAAGTCAATATTTGTGGACGTCAATTGTTGATTCATTCGTTTTATAGAACTCGTCGCAACTTTTCCTCAACATCAGGAGAGTTGATGTAGAAATACAGCTTTAGACCGACCCAAACCCAACCTTTTTCTAGACAGAGATGAGCCTGTCTAGTTTGAGTCGTGGATCTACCAGAGTTTTAGGAAATAGTATCTTAGGACATTTGGTTTCTAAATAATTCAATTTCCTTGTTTGAATTAATTTCTTAGTCTTAAATTAGAAGTCTTTTAGTTCCTTTATATAAGGGCAGTCCTTGGCGCAATGGTCGGTGGCAGACCACAGTTGTAGCCTGAGGTGAAGGTATTGAAACAAGCTCTCAGCAAAAGTTGTCGGGGGTAAGGCTAGTAGGTAAAAGGCCATCTGGACTCTGGCATTCTGCTTACGTGGAAGCCTTCAGCACCGGGTTTGCCCTTTTTTGGTTCCTTTATGTATATTATAATTTCCCCAATCCCCATCATAAGAGGCAGATTGAATAGAATGGTTTGAGTTATGAATTGGAGAGGCTGTGTAGCTGTGTGCGTGTGAACGCTCCTTTCCCCTCCCCCGTTTCTACTATGCAATTTTCTTTCCCCTTCTTCCTATTCTTCTATGTTATCTTTTGTAAAGGCCCATCATAACACGCCATTCTTAGGTCTCCATTTAGGGAACAGAGAGAGAGGGTTATGAAGTGAGTGGAGGGTGCAGCCAGAGTGGAGAGAAGGGGATGGTAAGTTGTAGAGGGTTAGGCAAAGTGGAATGGGGTTTGTGGAAGAATAGAGTGTGGTGAGAGATGCTGGGGTGGGAATAACAGAAAGCAGAGATGGGAGGCTGGCTTAGGGGTGAGAGATCTGGTGATAAGAGAAGTTGTAAATAATTTCAGTCTTAAGCATAGCTGGATGATAAAGGACCACAACCATAAAATTTCAAAAGCATGAGGTTAATTTTCTTGAGTACCTCAGCGCTAGTTCTCCCCATATTTATTTATTTATTTATTTCTTTTGTAAGTTGAAGTTCTGCCCATTGCGATTCACCATTTAGTCTGTTTTTCAACAGACACAAGAAGAACTTGCATTGAAGGTGAAGGTCGCGAAGCCAATGACAGCAGGTGGTACTTCCCGCACTTTTGACAAATAAGAATTTCTCCTCACAGTAGCAACTGTGGTGAGGTTCAGATGATGTCAGGCAAATTTGAATGGTGTTCCTCTGAAACTTTTGGCCCTCTTTCAGGGTTCCAACCAGTTGTTGGACGAAATTTCTTTTTTCAGTCGTGGAAATACAGCCATATGACGAGTGCATTTTGAGACGTCTCAGTAAATTTGTTATATTGATCTTGCTGAAAACTTCCTAGGTTAATTTATTCATTAAAAGAAAAATCCCACTGGGTTTCCTCTTATGAAAGTCTTACTTTGTAGTGAGGGTTTTACCCATTTGTTTGATGAACCACGATGTCATCTGGTTCTCTTTCTGACAGGGACATATGCAAGTGTCTTTGATTTCTGTGCTGGGAGGTGCCGTCACAATTCTGAGAGCGTGGTATGTAACTATCGCATGCTTCTCATGTACAATTGTTATGCTAGTAAGACAATACATTGTGAGATCACCAGTAGCGTCCTTGAAGTGCATTACTTTACCTAGTTACTGAGAAAGCAACGTGTGTTGGTAAATGATCCAGCGTCATTTAACAGCCACCAAGTTTTATTGACTGATGATTCTATCTTATAAGCATCAGATGAATTTCATCTTGTGGAATGGTAGGGAAAAGATTGCAATAAAATAGTCTAGTGTCCAAAAGAAAAAAATGCTAGCTTGAGATCTTTTGCATGTGAAGTCTAGTTTTTAGTTGATGTATAAGTAGGATTGTCTGAATGACTGAAACATAGAAGATGAAGTGCATATTCTTCAACTTTTGTGTTTGTCTTAGTATTTTCTGAAATAGGTTGAAACATTTCAGGTTCATGAGAATGCTTATGCTAGCGATTATCATCACTGCTTTTCTCTGCCATCAAATTCTTCTGGTGAGTTTATATGTTCTGGTTTCCATGATTGTTCTTTCTTGTTTTGGAGCTTCTCCTGTTGCTAATTGCTTGAAACTTGAACTTCCCTATTAGGAATGGATAGTTGTGAACCTGTGTGGTCAAATACGTAATTTAGTTTGAACACATGAAAACTTAAAGAAACCCTGCAGCTATAAGTTTTTAAGTAACAGAAACAGGAAGATTATTAGGTGCCATATGTGTGATCTTTAGCTGTCATATTTGTATTTCCATCTTTTATCCTGTTGTCTGCTTCACATTCTGTTTTCAGTCTGTTACTGTTGCTGGAGTTCCATAATTAATTTCAGTTGGTCTGTATGTTTCCATGTATTTAATTGACACATGCATATAGCTGTAGTTTACTGGATGACCCCCCTGAGCAAGGGCTTCCTGTTACTGTTACATGTGTTTCTATTTTAGTGAATAATAACTAATTTATATTAGTCATGTAGAGGAAAGGCTTGAACCTTGTGCTATAGGATAGTTGTAAAAAAAAAAAAAAAAAAAAAAAATCTAATTATTTCAAGGTAGAGGTTCCCATGATGCCAGTGTTTTTGGGGGAAGCGGGTCTTTCGTGCTGCACCAATGGTGGTGTCAGGGACTGCAATCATACAGATTTGGACCACATGGTCAAGACAGGAGAGTAATAGTAATAAACTCATTTGAGAGGGCATATGGTACACTGAACAGGAGAGAATCATAATAATAAACTCATTTGAGACGGCATATGGTACAGTGTCTGCATGGCTAACTTTATCTTTTCTTTCACAACACCAACTCAGCCATATCCCATCTAAATGGGGATGGCTATGTGGATCCTGTCCCTCCAACAAGCTTTATTTGAGGTAACGTTCTCTTATTTGATAATGGATATTTGTCTTTACAATCTGAACTGCTGGATGTTTTGTTTATCTTAATCTTTACACTCATTTCTAATTTAGAAGCTAGATTGAGGCTTTTGATAGGGTTTGATAACTCCTTTTATTTTTAATATGTTGTCTTGATAACCCTCCTTAATAGGGACCTTGGTCTCCAACGTGGAAGCAAAATTAGCTGGCATCAATATTGTAATTGGAAGGTGAGAAGTGGAGCATTTTTATTAATGGCTTTAACATCTCGAAAACATTTTGACCAGAATTGATGTTATCACTTGAATATTGCGCAGGCATGGAGAATCTTGCAACTCAGTTTGCAGGTTAAAGAGTCTGTCATGTGTTCCAAACAAGCTTTCTGTGTTGAATAAATGTGAAGTGTAAGATTCATAGATCCAATGAATTTATTTATTTTGTCTTTTGCGTGACTCAATATCTTCCTTGCCCTACTTCTGTTAATAGGGGCTAGGAAATGTTTTGCCCAAAGTAAAATGGTATTTTTCTGTTTTATGATTAGTGGTTGTATGGAAGAATGCATCTTATATGAAAAAGTTGTCAATCTCCCGTTTTGAGCTATTAATAAGGCTATATGTTTTGGAGTTTTGCACTTGGGACCAAACCTCATTGGGATGCATTTCCATATTATCCTTTGAGATTTTATTATTCATTTTAAGTCACAGTGGAATATGCTTGATTCTATGTGATTGTATAGAAAGCATTTCCTCTCCATCCCAATCTCTTATTCCATGCTTGTGCATTCGCATATGTACTTTAGTGTATGTGTCATAGTTGTCTAGGCGACCCAAGGTGGTGGAGTGCCTAAGTGCTTAGCAATAAGGCACCTAGGACAAGATGCGAGTGTCATCTTTTAGAATCGAGGTTCGGTATCTCGGTGATGTGAACAAGGGCCCACCCCCTAGCCGAAACCTTGGTGTGGGCCTGAAGACCCTGCCTAGGTGGCCCGCCTCGGGTTGGCCGAAACCTTGGAAGGAGCATTTTTGTCATTTTTCTAACCCTAGTTTTCTGCTGATTTTAATTTCAGAATTTTGGTTTTAGTTTTCTGAGTCCAATCATGTTTTGAAGTCATAGTTTGAGTCACTAGTTGAATTCCAATGTCATAGTGTGCCACACCCCACCTGGTGGTATCGAGCCAACTCGACCACCCATGGTGTGATCCACAGATATAGGATTGCTAGTCATGAATCCACAACCATAAACGTTGAATGCAATATAATAATTTAAGAGCAAAAAGGATAAAGGCATCAATTAACAAATACTTAGGAATCTCAAAGAATATGCGAAAGGAAAGTAAATAATGTTAATTAATCCTTTAATAATTCAATTATTAAATTCTTTGTCCCAAAATAAGGTATCTCAACCCCAAAATGAAATTATAATCTTAGAGAACATCTCTAAACACCATAAGCACAATCATGGCACATGTAGGATCCATTTTTCTTGTAGTATTGGTCCCTACATCATACGCGTCCACCTGAAGATGTGCTTGCAGCTCAACCGGTCCATCATAACCGACATAATCATTTGAAGAGAGGTCCCTAATAGAGTGAGTTCTATTTTTTTTTGTGGGGGGGGGGGGGGGAGTGAGTTCCAATAAACTGAACTTGTGGGAGGTCCTAGAGTGCAATACTAGTATGCTAACCATACTAATCTCTATCTCGGTAAGCACACTGAAGACTCACCAGCCTCCTCTGGGTAGGTCCACACTCATATCCATATCATCATCATTACTGTAGGTTATTCCATATAAATCAATTTGATAATTGAAGGGGAAAGCTCCTTACCTGGATTCGCTTTCCTAAATAATATAGAATATCTGCAATGGAAGTAATTTGGATTCCACGTTCACATTCCTCCACTACAGTTCCACCGGTTTGATTCCACAATCACTAGGAAAGAGAATAATTTCCACAACCCAAATGCCGTGGAAGGATGGTATGGAGATCTAAAGCAAAGGGAAGGAAACCCTTCTTGCGTTTCTAGGAGAGAGAGATAGGAGCCGCCTTTTTCTTTTGGAAAAACTTGCGCACAAAAATAATGTAATCACCCAAGTGATATGGTGGTTACAAATATATAACCCTATATTCTGTAACTGCCTAAAAGTGATTTTCTAGATCTACCCTTGGGCATATTAATAAAGTAATTAATAAATCCCAACATCTCCCACTTGCACAAGGGCAAGTGTTAATCTCTTTGTAACAGTGTGTCCCAGACACACATGTATATCCTAGATATACATATATATTGATCTATTTGCTATGTATCCCAGATACATAGACCACTTGTGTCCCAGACACTAACATCCATAAGTCATACTGGCAAAATGAGTTATGCGATCAGTGATATACCTGCACACGTGAGCCCCCAACTAGAAACCTTCCCAGAAGACCAGAATGGCACATCACTCAAAGAAACTCATCAAATAAGCATTAGTATACCATAGTGTCCTAGGTTTATTTAAACTCACCAGACTAAAGGTATTTCGATCCCTCTGAGAGATCACTTTCTTGTCCTTAAAATGTTCACTACTATAACACATACAGTTGGTGCCAGCAAACACTTTTAGGGTGTAGTTGAATCAAACCTTTCCTTTCGCCCTAGACCATCACTACATTTAGGATTGACTCCTTTCCCGATAATGCCCCTTTAGGTCAAATCAATCATGACTATAGGTAACACCCCAAAGTAGCCACATCAACCCTTCGTTTCATGATGTTGTCGAAAGTCACTAAAAACATTAATGGACCATAAGGTCTAGGACTCACACAATGAAAGGAGCAGGGATCCATCATCTCATTTCCAATGATCGCTAAGCACACATAGTATGATATACGTGCTATGGTGGAGCATTCTATACACAATAGAATGCATGTCCCTCTCAATAACATACATGTCTTAGTCTAGTCGCAACCTCTTGTGTCTAACCCGAGTTTCTTTATTGTCGCCACCCTAGCGCCACATAAAGTAGTCGTACCTGGCTCCTATAGGCAACATGAATAGTGGGAACATTCATGTCGATTCTCTTCACAATAGAGAAACTAATCTTAATTCCAAATCAAGGCGACATCATGATTATGAATTGACCTACACAAAGTCATTCACAATCCGTCTCATCTCTGCTCGCCTCCAAGTCGCCAGAGGCGAATGCTCGTGTGAGTGAGCCATTCTTTTGCCTATTGACATATCTCGTTTTATGCTAGAAGAAACACAATCACACAGAAAGTGGAAAAAATAAATGATGGAATGAACTCATATTACTCAATAATAAGAAAGTTTAAGTACAAAAGTAAGTCACAATCTACGCAAGCCCAAGGATTTTACATGAGAAATAAAAACATCCTTGGCTATAGGTTTGGTAAGAGGGTCAACTACCATCTGACTAGTAGATATGTGCTTAAGTACAACTTTCGTCCTTAATATAATGTCTCTAACAAAATGATATCTCAACTGTATATGTTTGGTTTTCCCATGATACTTGGGGTCCTTGACATAGCTAAGAGCTGCCGTACTATCACAATAAACAAGGGCAACCTCGTTGGATGTCATCACAAATCCAGTATGTCGAAGGAATCTCCTTAACCAAACAGCCTCTTGAACCGCAGCTGAGCATGCCACATACTTTGCTTCCATGGTCGAAAGGGATATCCAAGTCTGCTTCTTGCTACACTACGAAATGGCCCTGTCATTCAGCAAGAAAGCATATCCAGAGGTTGATTTGCGCTCATCAATATCTCCAGCCCAGTCAGCATCACTATGGCCAATTAACCGCAAATCCGATCCTTGGTAACACAATATGTAGTTACTCGTTCCTTTGAGATATCTCAATATCCTCTTAACTGCTTTCCAGTGCTCTATGCTTGGGTTTGATTGGTGCCGACTAACTAAACCCACTGTATAACAAATATTTGGCCTAGTACACATCATAGCGTACATGAGGCTACCCACTGCACTTGGAATATGGAACTCTTTCCATCTTGGTTTTCTCCTGTAAAATATTAGGACCCATATCAAGGCGCAAATGCAAACCCTTCTCCACTGGAGTATCAATTGGTTTGCAGTTGTGCATCTGATATCTAGTCAAGACATTGTCAATATAGGTTCTCTTGAGATAAACCTAGTAATCTCTTTTGCCTATTTCTGACAATCTTGACACCAAGCACATAGCTTGCTTCACCCATGTCCTTTATATCAAATACGGAGGACAACCATTTCTTAATAGTTTCCAATAGCTCCTTGCTATTGCTAGCTATAAGTATGTCATTTACGTACAGTGTCAGAATGATGTAATTATTATCAGATCTCTTGGTGTAAACACAGTGGTCTTCCTCAAGCATGTAAAACCCATTTTCCATCATAGCTTGCTGAAACACACATTCCACTGTCTAGAAGCTTGCTTTAAGCCATATATGGACTTCTTAAGCTTGAACACTTTGTGCTCAAGTCCATTAGCTTCAAAGCCTTGAGGTTGATCCATATATATATCTCTTCCTCAAGTTCTCCATTGAGAAAATCAGTTTTTACATGCATTTGATAAAGCTCTAAGTCCAACTGAGCAATAATGGCTAGTATGAGGCGGTTGGAGGCAAACCTAACCACAGGGGAAAAAGTTTCCTCATAATCAACGCCCTCTCATTAGGTGTAGCCCTTAGCCACTAAACGAGCCTTGAATCTCTCAATAGATCCATCTGCCTTTTTTTGATCTTGAGAACCCACTTGTTCCCAATTGACTTTCGGCCTGACGGTAAGTCAACCAAGTCCCATACATGATTAACTTTCATCTACTCCAACTCTTCCTCTATCGCTTTCAACCATTCCTTTAAGCTTGTCCCTGCATGAGCTTCCTGCATGCTCTTCGGTTCATGCTCATCGACTGGAGCCATCTCACAGTTTATCTCTTCAGGAGTTACCATGTAGGCTTCATCCTATATATCGAAACGTCGACGAGGAACTAGCCCGCGCCCATCCTCTATATCGAAACGTCGACGAGGAACTAGCCCGCGCCCACTACAGCGCAAGTGCATGTCAGATTGCTCACCCTCTGAGGTAGCTATCACATCTGCTCTCCCACTCTCATTAGAATCTTCTGGATGAACCCCAAGTTCATTATCCAGAGTTTGAATCCCTAGAGTGGCAAGATCACTATCTTGTATCTCAAAGAATCAATGATTATTTGTTAACTCCTAAAAGAGATGGAAAACCATTATCTAAGAATGTTGCATCCCTAGACTCAAGTTCCGTTCTCCTCTCACTCTCATCTAAACCAATAAAGACATGTCCCTTGGAGTTTAGAATATCTTACAAAGGTACACTTTCTTCCTCTGGGTCCAAGCTTCCCATATTGGTGAGATGTAGAGTGAATATATGCTGCACATCCCCATGCGCGCAAGTAACTCAAATCTGGCTTCCTTCCGGTCCACAACTCATATGGTCTGGAAGGAACCGATTTGGCTGGAACTCGGTTAAGGATATTGGCCGCTATCAACAAAGCATCTCGCTAATAAGAGATGGGTAGGTTTGCCTGCGCCATCATGGATCTCACCGTGTTTAGCATGGTTCTATTCCTCCTCTCAGCAACCCCATTTTGCTATGGAGTCCTGGAATAGTAAGTTGCCTAGATATCCCTTATCCCCTTTTCATCACACAACCCTTTGAACATATCGGAGAGATACTCTCTACGTGTATCCGTTCTAAGAGTTTTAATCATTTTATCTAATTGATTCTCAACTAAGCTTATGAATTTCTTAAAACATTCTAGAGCTTCTGACTTATGAAAAATTAGATAAATATGACCATACCATGTATAGTCATCTATGAATGTGATGAAATAAGCTTGTCATTTTCTAGTATGCATATTCATGGGTCCACATACATCTGAATGAATAAGTTCCTAGAGGAAGAGAGGCTCTCAAAGCCTTTTTGAATGGTTTTCTAGTTGCTTTTCCTGCTAGACATGACTCACAGGTTGGAAAATCAGATAGTGAACCATGGCCTAAGAGACCATCTCTTGCCAACCTGTTCATCCTATCTAAGCCAATATGTCCATAAAAATCTAAGCCAATATGTCCTAGTCTAGCATCACATATTAGAATCAATACACAGTATTTTGGTAAACAAAAGAATTACTAGAATTAGATAAATTATCAATTGTATCCAATACAATAAAACCATTCTGAAGAAAACCATAACCATAAACTGTATCAACTAGATACAAAACCAAAGAATTATTCTCAAATACAACTCTAAAACCATGTCTCAAAAGAAAAATAACAGAAACAAGATTCTGCCGAATGTCTGGAGCATACAACACTTCATAAAGTAACAGCGTTCGGCCACCTTGCAAAACTAATTTGCATGTGCCTATGCCATGAACCTCCACACTTGAGCTGTTCCCCATCGTTATTCTCCTGCTTCCTCTTGGAACACGACGGTATTCCACGAAGCTTGAGCGTTCCCTTGTTATGTGTTTTGTCGCACTTGGATCAACAATCCATAAAGGATTTAGTTTAGCAAGCATAATAGAACTTGTTATATAATAAGATGAGGTATAACACACAGTTCATACCTTCTGCTCAGTGCAATCACAAGCAAAATGGCCAGGCTTTCGGAAGTTGAAGCAAATCAAAGGTGATTTCTTCTTGCCAGCTCTAGTCCCTCTTGAACGCTTGGGGACATTCTTATTTTTGTTTCCACCTTGGTTGCTTTGCCTGGACTGCTGAGGTTGAGCTTTCTCTCTCTTGCGCTTAGAGCCTGCACCCTTACTAGTGCTAGCTTCATCAGCAAATACTTTAGTTTGAGGGGCATCGGCCAACATCCGATCCTCCTCCAGCTCAAGGTGCTTAGCAGCTTGATCAAAAGTCTTGACATCATCAGCATAAGTCAAGAAGATCTTTATATGCTCCCAAGTCTTCGACAGTGACCTAATAACTGCAGAGACTTGCTCCTCATTAGTCTTTTGGCACCCACATGAGCTTAACTCACTAATCATGTTGGACATGATGGTTATATGCTGCCTCATGGTGTGACCCTGGCGCATTTTATAACCGTCAAAAGTGATTCCGAGCTGGCGGCCTCTTGTGGTGGAAGTCCCTCCATACTGGAACTTCACTGCCTCCCACAAAGAGTTTGCAGTCCTATGCTTCTCAAATTGAAGCATTAGGTCATCCCTCATGGAGCTTAGGATAGTAATCCTAGCTACCTGATCTTTCCTCTTCCAGGCATTGTATACCTCAAGGTCCTTGCGATGTTGTGCAGTGGTACCTTCCTCAGGTGGGGACATGGTCTGGTTTATGGTTTCCAGCATATCCTGCTCTTTTAGGAAATACTGCACCTTTCGGTGCTAGATGTCATAATTCCTCTCGTTCAGTTTATCTCCTTTCGTGAGGTCAGCAACTATGCTCTTTGTAACAGCCATTATACTAAAGACAATATATACAAGGATGAGTTCAACTATTTTAGTATAAAACACAACAGAAGCAACAACAAATCACACTAGCCTAGTCAACCTATGGGATAAGCATTTAAACTAAAAGAGATGCTAACAACCATTCAATCAAATTCTCATGCAAACCCATATAGACTTATACAGTAGTTTCATTCTGTGCAAGAAACATGATTAATAGACCCATAATTAAAAACAGTTTTATTAAAAATAAAACATCCAATTATGTTTATGCTATAAAGTGGTTCACATAGAACACTTCTACCTCATTAGCTCCCACTAGGCCTCATTAGGCCCTCAATGCCCAAACATCACACAGATTGTTGAGCCATTGGTGTCCTGTAAGTTAGAAACACATTCTAAACTGGATACACCAAAATCCAAAAAATCCATCTCCCAGACGGACGGCAATCTGGCCCAGACAGACTGTCGTCTAGCTAGATGGAAGACCGTCTCCCAGACGGTAAGTCCGTCTGGCCTTCTGTGACCAGACGGACAATCGTCTCCCAGACGGAATTTCCGTTTGGGTCACTGTGATCAGACCAATAAATGGACATTCGTTTGGTCAGATGGACGTCCATCTGGTCATAGTGACCAAACGGCGTGATTTTCCCTTGAATGAAACTTTCTCCAAAAACTGGAAAATCACGTTTTTTCTCCCAAAAATTCATCCAAAAATTATGCATGGAAAAATCCAACAAATATTGAACAAAAACATTCATCATAGATCATCAATGCATGCAATTTTTACATAAGGGAAATCAAAATGATCCTCCCACTCGGATCTGAACCAAAATAAGGGTTTCTTAAAACCCTATCAATTCTCCCATGGGTTTCCAATTAAACCTTGGAGTCATTGCGGGTTTTTATAAACCCTTGATCCTCCCATTGGATCCATTCAAGAAAAATTAAACAATAGGGAGGAACCGTGAATCGTGGGAACCTTAGGCTTTGATGCCAATGTAGGTTATTCCATATAAATCAATTCGATAATTGAAGGGGAAAGATCCTTACCTGGATTCGCTTTCCCAAATAATATAGAATATCTGCAGCGGAAGTAATCTGGATTCCACGTTCATGTTCCTCCACCAAAGTTCCACCAGTTTGATTCCACAATCATTAGGAAAGGGAATAATTTTCACAACCCAAATGCCGTGGAAGGATGGTATGGAGATCTAAAGCAAAGGGAAGGAAACCCTTCCTGCGTTTCTAGGAGAGAGGGAGAGAGAGATGGAAGCCGCCTTTTTCTTCTGGAAAAACTTACGCACAAAAATAATGTAATCACCCAAGTGATACGGTGGTTACAAATATATAACCCTATATTCTGTAACCGCCTAAAAGTGATTTTCCATATCTGCCCTTGGGCATATTAATAAAATAATTAATAAATCCCAACAATTACAAATAGGGGTCTAAGGTAGGTCACCACTGTTTCATCATGACCATGGTTAGGGGTGTTAGGTCCATCTCATCAAACACAACATTGGTCTGAGGCTAGTTTTCTTCACGCGTCAGGGAAATACTTGGCCATGCAGAGGTTCTTGACTTGTCATGTTACTCATGGTAACAATACCTTTCCTCATGTCCACCAATCCTGTTGGTCCAATATCCTTCCCATTTTAGGAATGTTGATCCTCACGGCTTCCAACTATCTTTTGGACGAACATCTTGCTACTTTATGGTCCATCCATATATAATACAAAAATGGCACTCTGTATTCCCTCATGGCTCTCAACCGTCCTTTTGGGTGCCACACAAGCCCAATCCTATACCATATGCAACCTGGCCATGAATGATACGTTGATATCACTCTGTGTCTCCTCACGACTCTTAACCGTCTTTCAAACGCCCACAAGTCACCTACTGCTACCACGTTGAACTTCAGTACCCTTGTTGAAAGGGTGGTAACACGTCTGGGTATCCTAACCGTGCATCTACTGACACACATTCATATTTGCATAATTATGTCTTGCATGAGGAGTTAGGAGCAATGGTCTGAGCTATAACCCCTGACATATCTAGTTATCACTAATTTGGAGAAGATTACCAAAATACCCCTAGATCGGATTAGGGGTCCTAGGGGTTGGAGAATTAACCCTAGGCCTTGTGAAACTCCTGAAAATGATGGACATCACCTAGACTAAACATGTCTTAATCTCAAAGCCATAGAACACTATTTAAGCCATCAACAAAGCAAAAATGGAAAAGGGGGAAGCTTAGAATAAGCCTTGCAAAAATTTGAGAAAATCCACAAGAGGAGCACAGAGTGAGATGGAAGGCAATGACTCACTGAATTGGGTGGAAAAGGGGTTGAAAGCTGAAAAATCACAAAAAATGAGGGTAAAGGCTCGAAATCTCACCGGTGGTACCACTTAAGCGAGATAGAGTATTCTTCAAGGGAAATGGGTTGGTTTGGGATTTCGACTGAGACTGGTTGAAACTTGGTAATATTTTTTTCACTCCACGAGTTTCATCTCGGTTTCGAAAAAAACTGATTTTCAGTCGAAATTTGTAACACTGGTTACACTATGTGCCTTATATCAAACTTTAACATTAATCTACATCAAGTAACTAAAAATCAACACTAGGCCATATTAAGTTATCAAAATCAATAACAAGGCACATCAAGTCATCAAAGATCATTTCAGCCACATAAAGTCATAAAACATGAATGGAGAACTAGAAAGTGACAGTCTGAAAAAGCAAGATGTTGAAAGTTTGAAACGACAAAACATACAGTTGGTTTATACTGTTCATGGAATTGGTCATCGTCATCGTCATGGTCATGGTGTACCTAGTCTTGCATTTGGTTTATATAGTTCTTAGAAAGCATAATGTCATCTATAAGTAATTAAACTACTCGTGATTTAAAGAAATGTTATTGTTTTATGAGAGGTTTGAATGGCCAAGTGATTATATTTTTACCTTGACTTTTTGTATTAGGTAAAGCATAAAACCAGGCTAACCAGGTTTCCATGTAATACCAAATTGCTTAAATCGGATTTAATATTGAAAAAGTTGTTTTCCAGTCATAGTTATTTGGTGTATGCAGATGTTGTCATAATTGCTATGAATTGTAATATTTCTTTTGATATCAAAACAAATGAATACTTCATTGCTTTTCGAATTATCTATATCTTACCAAACTAGGATTTATGTAATTTTTAGATTTGATAAGATCCCAACATTAGAAAGTTGAAAATTTGACTTACCTCTAAAAACCCTGTTTTGTTCTTGAATTGGAGGGTTGTCTTCTTATGCTTATGGATTCTAATTTCTAACTATTTTAATCATATTTAAACCTCCATTTTTTTGCCCCTGTGGGGTTGGGGGGGGGGGTTTAAATGAAATAAAAAAAAATATAAAATCCTTTACTTAAATGATACTTGGCATAAATAAAGGCCAAGGTATCCATTACCCTAAAGTAACGGCTGCCCAAGGTTGTCAAGGCAGCAAGGCGACCAAAGCAATTGGGGCTCTGCCTAGGCTATTAGGCGACAAAGCGGCGCCTACGCGACCAAAGCAGTTGGGTATTTTTTTTTCAAGACAACTACTTTTAAACTACTTTTTAATACAACTACTTTCAATAATAAGCTAAACAAACATTCAATAGTCACATTCATCCAAAAAAGAAAGCATTCAAGAATCATAATTATGAAAAATTATCCGAAAAAAGAACACAAACATAAGTTCATCTCATCAAGCATCATAACAATGATTATGTACTAACAGAGCAAACACGATAAATTAATAGATCTCATTATTCCGATTTCCAAGTCATTGTCCATTTAATGATTCATCGATTCTTGATGTTGAGTATGGCTCATGCTTCATGTTGAAGTATACGTGAATTTGGAGTTTTACTGTTCACGTACTGTTCACGTGAACAGTATTTTGCTGTTGTTTTGATTATATTTTCTATTCTAATGTGGGAATCTTGCTACATAAGTTTTGGGAGTTTTTTAGAAAGCATAGTTTATATTTTGGTGGTAGTTTTTATTTTCAGAACTTTCTATTTTAGGAGTTAGGAAGTTACTAAAGCTGTAATATTTTGTTTCCTTCTTCTAAAGGACAATTACTTGTCTCTCAAGTTGTATTAGATTCATTAGAAGCTATAAATAAAAGTGCTCTGTGATTCTAGACTTTTTAGCTAAGAATCACAGGTCTTTTCTACTAGTTCTTCATCTCTCTCCTCTTCTTCTTCTTCTTCTTCTCTCTTTTCTCTGTTCAAGTTCAACTGCTATTTTGATTGTTTAAAGCTTGTTTTCTAACACTTCACATTCTGTTGCTGACGAGCACAGGGGTCCCTTGTAGAGGTCCTATGTCACTTTGGGCCTCGGAGTTTCTTTGCAATTTGGGCCTCGATTCCGAAATGACTAAGCTATTAAATTTATATACGGTTTTGTAGAAAAAAATTTGATTTAAAAGAAAAAAGTTAAGAAAAAAATAATGTACAAAAGATAAAAAAAGCTGCTGCTTTAGCGTTTCAACCGCCTTGCCGCCTTGATTGGCCTAGGCGGATGCTTTGACAACACTGCAGCAGCCTGAGACCCTAAAAGCCTCAAAATCTGTCTAGATGCCTAGGCGGTGGTGCCTTGACAACTATAGCATTGATGTATGAATTTTCTTTGTGATTTTTACATATTTGTTATTATTTATCTTTTAATACTTCTCCAAATAGTATGCAGAAATACATGATCTGCAAAGGAGCATGTTTGGCCAGCATTGGATCAGATCAACCTGCAGTAGTTGTTGATGATGCTCCTAGACATTTGGTACGCCTTCCTTCTCTTCCCAACCCACCCCCACCCCATAGGAGGGAATTTGTTTTGTAATATTGTAGCAGAAGTTTGAGGCAACATGAGGAGTTTCAATTCTCAAAAAGGTTTGCAACTAATATGCAAATGGTTTGATGCAATGGAAAATGAGAGAAAGCCATTGTCAAGAAACATGACTTGTAAGAAAAATGTCATCAAACAGGCTGCATTGTGTTGTATTGCTGTGTAATTTCTTTAGTGTTTTGTTAGATTCATAATTTTATGTTTACATCGTATATCAAGGTAAAATTGTAAATTGATAGTAAAATTATAAGTGGAAAAAGTGATGCAGCCCTAATGTAAAGAGGTTCAACTAGGGCCAGCTTTCCAGGATCTTTACTCAAAAAAGTTAGGGTATAGGATTTGTAGGTAGTTGATTGGGGTTCACAACTTTCCAGGGATTTGGTTAACCCCCAGGCCTTTCTTTAACTAGAACCAGCAAATAATTGGGCTTATGATAAATTAGGCTTATATATGATATGTTTTGGTATGGTTTGAGATGACTGGCAATTTATGGGTATCCTATGGGATAGTTTGGATAGGAATCTTGGGTAAGCTTAGGTTAAAACATCCTAGATGGGGTAAAGAATCGTGTATCTTTGGTTATGGGAGGTTTGGGTAAGGAATGGGATGAACTTGGGTTTGTAGGAAAGAGATGGGATGAACTAGGCTATAACAGATTAATCTGGGTAGAGTTTGAGACACTCAAAACTTACCCAAGGATGGTAAGGGCTTTGGTTAAGGTTAAGAAAAGGCTATATGGTTGGGTAAAGTGGGTCTTGTGACAAAGGGTGGGAGGGTTGTAGGATCTCATAGCTAGGGGGAAAGGATTCTTGGCTGTCTTTCAAGAATCCTGAGTCATTCTTTTGTTGCTTTCTATCTATTCTTTTCTTCTCTTTTCTTTCTTTTCTGTTTTCCAAATCTGCCTCGAGGATCAAAAGGAAAAAGAAGTGGGAAAGAGAAGGGGAAAGGGTGAAGGGCTGCTGCCGCAAGGGGGAAGAGGGGTGGGGAAGGGTTGCACAGGGTAGGGAGGGGTTTTTCGACTCCTGCAAGAGGGGGAAGGGGGCATGGGCGGTGGCGCAAGGCTTGGAGAAGGGAATTAGGGGTTGGAGGGGGCTGGAGACTTGTACTTACTTGATGGGAGAAGGTCTCTTGCGGAATATCCTTGAATTCCAGGGTTGCCACAAGTGTATGAGAGGGAGAGAGAAGGTTGAAGACTGAAGACATAAATTCCAGAACTTATAAAAACTCCAGCCCGGGCCACAGGGTTTTTTTCCCACGACCCGAGCCTCTCATTTTCTTATAAACCCTGAACTGATTTCATTCATAATAAGAGGGGCTATTTATAGCCTTACAAATTGAAATAAAACCTGCTTGGACTCACCTTACTAATTTGTAATAAGACTCCACTAGGGGATCCTATTTATGATGGGATTCCCTTTACAACTCAATCACTAAATAAAAACTAGAAGGGGACTCTTTAGATACAATTTTGGAAATAAAATACCTAATTACCAGTAAGAATCCTATTTGGAAATTGGACTTTAACTGAGTTTCCTACTCAGACATGGACTCTTTAATACCTTGAGGAAAACAAGCTCAAACAGAAAAATAAAGATCGATCCATGACCTTTGGATTGAGAGAACTCCAACCAGAACTCCAACCAGACCCCTCTTGAGCCTTAAAAGGGCTGGGAAATGATCAAAATACTCCTGGGGTATTCAGCTAGCTTTGGGTTGGGCCTTTCGGGTCTGGGTTTTGGAGCCATTTATGGGGTGCCCAACCCTAGTTACATCAGCTCCCCCTTCTTGAAATCATTCATCTCTTGATGAAGATGGCTGACTGGGTGCTCCTGGGTCAATCCCTTTGCTGGCCTGTGGTTTGAACTCGTCCTCCCATCTTACAGTGGGGAGGATGTAGCATGTCTGTGGCCCCTTACATCTTTCCTAGATAGAACTCTTGCAAGATAAGGCTGGAGGGAATGAAGTCTAAGTCTTTAATTATAGGGTTCCTTTTGTCCAAATCCCAAGGAGGAAAGACGAAGTCAGTGGGCTCAGACTTGAAGTCAATGGCCATGCCTCTGAAGTCTTTTCTTGCGATCACCTCTGTTAGCACTGTGGATACAACAACAACAATAAGCCTTGTCCCAACTAAATGGGGTTGCTACATGGATTCTTGCCTTCCAATCAGTTATGTTTGAGGCCATGCTAGATACAAGGTCTAAGCTATGCTTATCCTTTCTCACCACTTCTCTTACTCTGTTAGCACTGTGGATATAGGCTTAAAAATCTCTCCTCTATGCTTGCCTTTATCACTAATGATAGCTTGGACTTCAAGGATGTCTACGGGAATGTTTGTTCTGGCTCCTTTCTCTTCCATGGTGCTAGCCTAACTGGTTTCATTTTGACTTGTACTTGATGGGAGAAGGTCTCTTGCAGAATATCCTTGACTTTCAGGCTTGCCACAAGTGTATGACAGGGAGAGGGAGGGTTGAAGACTAAAGATATAAATTCCAGAGTTTATACACTCTTCAGCCTAGGCTGCAGGGTTTCTTACCAATTCCTAATAAGACTCAACTAGGGATCCTATTTAGGATAGAATTCCCTTTACAGCTCAATCACTAAATAGAAACTAGAATAGGACTCTTTAAATACAATTTTGGAAATAAAATACCTAATTACCAACTAATTGAAAATTGAACTCTAACTGGGATTCCTACTTGAACATGATCTCTGCAATATCTTGAGAAAACCATATCCAGACAGAAAAATAAAGACAGATAGATTCATGACCCTTGGATCAGGGGTATTCAGCTAGCTTCTGATTGGGCCTTTTGGGTCTGGGTTTGGGTCCTATTACAGGGCCCCCCCGACCTGGTTTCATTTATGGGTTTTATTGGATGGAGGGATGAAACTTGGTAATGATTTGTGGGGATGATCCCCAAAGTTTGGGACTGTTTTAACGGTCGGGTTGGCTTAATTTTGGGATTTCTAGGGAGTACGAATGTAAAAAGAACGAAAAAAAACAAGATAGGTCTTGGTAATTTGAAGAAGAAGAATTACGGTTCAGAATAATTCCACTTTCTATTGTCAAAGATATTCTTGAATGGCGACTTGAACGGTAGAAGAAACTCTTGGGAAAGAAAAGATAAGAAGAGGAGCATAAAAGAAGGGGGAGCACTTCCATACGCACTGCTAAACAGCACAAAAACTCTTATAAAAAGTCATATTCATTAAACAAATCATCTCTCATTGAATTTTTTTTTTGGGGGGGGGGGGGGGGGAGATGCCCTATAAAATTCCTAATTCGACTCATACTTACTCTAAAAGATAAAAGATTAGAAAACGTAAAAAGATCAACATAGAATTTTATCTATTATTGAGTATCATAATCTAACTCACACTAAATCATTTATTGAATTTACCTCATCCCATGTACCATCATTACCCCCACTTTATGGGCTTATAAAAAATAAGAAGCTTAATGTATATAGAACTCAAACCTGGGCCAAAATAAAGTATTTCAAATTCCAATTTACCCTTTTGGACATTCTTTACTGTGTTAACTCTCTTAGTATTGAGAAAAACTTGACAATGAATTTTATAAAATTTAAGTTTGAGTTTGATGTGGTGCATGTCCAATTTCAACCCAAAACAATTCTTTGGCATCTCACTACTATTTAGATTGTAATCTTTGGGGCAGGAGCTTTCTCTCCAACAGTTTCAGGTAAAATGACGGACTCCATGTGCTTGATCTCTGAATCAATGTCAGCCATGGACAGTCTGTTCATAGAGTCTTCAATTTAAATAACTTGCTCTTCAGGGACTTGATACACAAACTCCAACTCTTCAAAAACACTATCTTGAAGACCAATAAGATCTTGTAGATTGTCTTCAACACAAAATTTGAACTGTTGAGTTAGAAGCTCCTAGTGCAGTTTATGGTTTAATTCTCTTCATGATTTCGAAGGATTTCAGTGAAATTGTTACAAGTCATTAAATTGGAATAATGTATAGAAATGGTTACCTGCCTGGAAAGAAGTGGCTGTTGCTTGAGAAAGCTTTATATTACTTGTTATTTGGTATTGGTCATACTTCATGGCAACTCTGATGACATTATCAATTATTAGAGTGGCCAGTTAGTAAATCATGGGATTGTAATGTATTTTTCTCTTTGAAGAATGAAGAGTGAATGTGTATTTCTGCTCTCTCTGGTTAACAGTATGAAAGCTATGCCTGTGTAGTGATCGGGTAGCTAGGATGGGAGATGTTTTTTTCTTTTTCAAAGTACTCCTCCTGATTTAATCTCAACAAATTTGAAGAAAGGATTAGGAATAGCAAGCTAAGTTATATCTTGTCTAAGGTTGACCATTTTACGTATCATGAATCTGAGCTAATCTAATTTGCCATTGGTTTTCAGAATCCAGGAGCATGCTTGTATACTGAAAGACAAGCAATGCTTTCATGCGATGGTTCTCATCGGCATACCAAAAGACTTTGTCCTTGTGCATAATACCCTGGCTTTGGTATGACTGTGTGAGTATGTTTTTCTTGTTGGAAGTTGTACTTGAATTAGATGTTGGGCTACTCTGGCTGTGGTAATATTGAATGCTAATCATTTCAGGATTTAGAAGCAACCTATTATAGATCAGATGAGGAAATTATTTACATTTTGTTTTTGACCAAAATTCTAGAAAACACCTGTTGCCATTTGTGCATAAGTGAGTGTAAATTTATCACAGCACAATTTTCTTCGAATAAGTTGGATCTTTCTAAATATTTAGTTTTAGCTCAACTCCTTCGTTTTTGCACTCACTTATTGTGCATTTTTTATTGGTTAAATGTTTGTGAAGAATATATATATATATATATATATATATATATATATATATATATATATATATATATATATATATATATATTCTGAGTATGATTTGGTACTCTTTTTCCTGCAAAACATATAAAATGCTGTCATTGTTTCTGAGCTCTTTTATCAATGTTGTGTAGTATGTTTTGCCTATCAAAATCCTTGCATTTCTTGCCTTATTTAATCTACCGGGGTGATATTGTTATTATGTTCAAAACTTCCATTGCCCATTTACTTGAAATCATTTTGCTGGATATACCACATTCTGAGATTGGATGAAGATGTCTCTAGCAGCGAGATGTCAGTTCACAAGATCCCCTGAACATCGTTTGCACCCTACCATCATCTGTATGTATAGGGTACATTATCACTTCCCCTTTATCCGCATTACCCATTCTACAAAAATATTCAACATGAAATTCAAATGGAATGTAATATCTGTCATCGCTGTGCTGGAAGGGCTTACACTCTGTTGCTCTCTTTACTAAGCTGCTGGAAAACAGTTCGGCCAGTGCTGTGGTTCCATGGCCAAGTTCATTTCCCCTGGACAACTAGATAATATTCGATGATGCTTATCTAGATGCCTTGAATCCATATGAAGAAACAAAGACATATAGTTATGTTTACTCAAGCAAGGTAGGTGGAAGGGGTAGAAAGGAGTAGCTTCAAGTTGAGGAGGCAGAGGAAAATAAGGCATAACAGCAGCTGCACTAAGGGGCAAGGGGCTTCAAGGAAGGGGTAGAAAGGAGTGGCTTCAAGTTGAGGAGGCAGCGGAAAATAAGGCATAACAGCAGCTGCAGTAAGGGGCAAGGGGCTTGAGGATGGAGGAGGAGAATTGACAAAGCAAGCAGTACTAGAGGCAACCATAGTAACTTAACCAAACCTACTCTGAGCAGAAAAAAGAAGGATAAATATAGGTTTGCTTGTGGTTGGACTGACCATAAGAAACAAGAAGAATATGAACTGAGTTGTATTTGGTTTTTTATGCCTCTGTGAGTTAACACTAAATGGTCCTCACCATAACTCAACAAAGTCAAGATACCAAAATGAAGCCCTGTTATCAGATATCTCATAATTAGGGAATTATATTCATGACTTGTCCTGTCTGTATTTCCCTTGGCTTGAGGCATTTAGACTTTGCCACCACTAGTTGTGTGGAATTCATTTTATTGATGTAGATGGCATCCATATGATTGTGGACCTTTCCCAACCAATCCATAACCACCCCCTCCCCCAAATAAAATAAAAAAAGAATCTTGGTGGTCAAACTTCAGTGTGAAACAAGCAGGGGAAGTTGTAAGTTGAATTAGAAACTATTATAATGTTACAATACAGCCATTTCACTGTGATAGAATCTAATTGTAGCGTCTTATTTACTGTCGTTACCTTGAGCTCACATTTGAGGGATTTGTGATGTAGTCCTAGACTGATAGACAATCATCTAGGATCCAATAAACTTGGATTTGTTCTGACCAGGCAATCCAACTGGGTATATTGGGATATTGGTTAATCTTATGGTTACATTTGATAGGTTTGTAGTGCTAGGCAGGGGTATGGTAGCTTATTAGTGAATTTTTTTTCCTACTGTTTGGATGATTGTCAGATGCTATAGCATATTTTAGTCGTTGGGAAGGTTTCCCAAGGATAACTGGGAAATTATAGTTGAAATGGTTGGATTGATCTGGTTTAAGTTTTCGGGGATTTAGGAATAGTGGCATGAGCTGTTTGGGATGAATTGGGAGGAGGTTGTTTTAGTTAGCTGTATAAGACTCACTCATTGATTTTTATTCACCTAGGCTGCAGCCTGTTTGATGAGAGTGTGACTAAAGATTAATGTGACCAGCTAGGGACAGCCCAAGAAGGGCCGAAAGAGACCCCGGGCCCACTAGAAGTTTGTGACAATCCCCGAGGGGGCTGAACCAATACAAGGGTATTTTGGTCATTATTCACCCAGGTTCGAGTCTTATTTTGCTGGAATAAGTCCAGGTAATTTATGGAGTCCTTTTCTACTTTTTTTGGCTAGTTAGAGTCCTAAGTTATCTTAATTAGCACATGTTTTTAACTTAGAGTTTAATTAAGCATGTGTGTTTTTAGTAGATTTCAAATCTAGGGTTGAGGTCTTTAAGTAATTAGCTTCCATTTTGAATGTTTTGGTCAAGAAGTAGGATCCTTGTCAGTTAAGGATTCCCACCCCAAGTTAAAGACTTTTTGTTATAAATAGTTAAAGAGTCTATGTAAAACTCAGTTTTGGATGAATAAAATTTTGAGTTGAAGAAAGACTTGAGAGAAGTCATGGGTTTCCCAAGGTACAGGCCTGCAGTTGGATTGTCCTATTGTTTTCTGCAACTTTGAAAGTTCTTCTTCTACAAGCTTCAGCAGCAACCTAGTTCAAGCCTCACCCAAGTAAGTACAGCCCCTCCCTCCCCCCCCCCTTCTTTCTTAGACCTAGAAACCACCCCAACCCTATCACACCTACCCCCTGTCCCCTCAATTTCTGGTTCAGCAAACCCTACCCCTTCTGCTAGCGACTGTAGCCCTCCCCCCCCCCCCCCTGTTCCCTGTGATAGCAGCAGCCCCCACCCTTGGTAAACAATCTTCCCCAGCCCCTCTTGGACCCTTTTCTCTTCCCCTAGGATCACACCAAGCCCTAGACTGCTTCCCTAAAGTTATTTTCCCCAATCAGCACCATTTCCTTAACACAGAAAATTTTTGCACTTCATCTTCTACCTTGGAAGAATTCTGCAGAATTTTAGTTTCTTCTGAAACCCTAAATTAGATAAACCAGACCTTAAATTTTCTAACCCTTTGAACCCAGTTCTTAATTTACAGAACCAGCAAAGACAGATCCAAACCCTGGACCTACCCTAAACCCTATTTTGACTTTTAGTGCAAATTTCATATCTGGAATCCTGATTACAGTAAAAGTTCAGAATCGATTTCCAGTTACAGCAGGGTTATCTGAAGCTCTGGAAGATCCTAAGCCCCCTAAAATACCGATCTCTTGCTGGAATTACTGGAGAACCCAAAAATCTAGGGAAATTCCCAAATTACCCCCAGCCCTAGATTTGGGTTTACATCAGTGGTATCAGAGCTGCAGTTCCAGAAAACTCTAGTCTTGTCTTAGATGGACCAGGAGTAGCCAAAGCCATGGAGGATCGAACTAGGAGTTAATTCCCTCTCATATGTACAGAGTGATAAGGCAACCACCCAGACCACTAGAGATTCATGACTTAAGAACTTATGATGGCGTCAAAGACCTTCAGGTATTTTATGAGTGGTTGCATTATCTAGACAAGTATTTTGATCGACATTATTATCTAGAGAATGGCAAGATGGGGTTTGCATATAACCGACTGGTGGGATATGCTCATGAACAGTGGAACCACAAAAGGAGTCAAATGATGTATGAAGGCATTGAATCCAACAGTTGGGAAGAGATGTCAAAGATGTTGAGCCAATTATTTTTCCCTAAGAACATCAAGTGAGGCAATACCAACAACGATACCCCCCAGAGTTCAGTAAATCTGATGGAATAAATCAGGAGGACTGGTACAATAAAGCAAAGGATTACTTAGCTAGTGAGTGTCCTCAAAGAAGGGGAGATACAGTCTACCAATCCCATGAACCACCTCTCGAAGAAGTCCTTTGCCAACCTCTAGAAGCATCCCTCATTGATTAAGATGAAGCCTTGAACGAGTACCATGAGTCCAAAGAGTTGCTGCCCCAGAATCTTGAGGAGACACCAAAGTTACTTGATCTAGCTTCTAGTCCATGCGATATTCATCATGCCTTTGGTCTAGCACATGATCTTCTTCTGCCTAAAGAAGAGGTAACTCTTGACAACAGAGACTACAAACTTAGAGGATCATGAGAGCATAGCCGAGACAGCAGTGCAAGCAAGAGTTATGAGAAAAGAAGACTCCTTGGGAAAGATTGCTGGTTTTGAGCCGAAACATGCTGGCTTCACAACACCACCTTGGTTCTTTGAAGGGAAGGCTCCTAGACTAGAAGACCACATCCCTTGCCCCATCACTTTTTCAGAATTCTGTCCTGGAGCAGTATTGGCTGCTGTGTATCTACTACTTCCTCTTGCCTGCAAGATGTGAGAATGAGTTCATATGGAAGCCCCTCAAAGGATAAATCCTGATTTGCATGACAAGTGCATTCATCAAGAGATGAATGATTTCAAGAAGGGGAGAGCTGATGTAACCAGCTAGGGACTGCCCAAGAAGGCCGTAAGAGGGCCTAGGCCCACTAGCAGTTTGTGACAAGCCCAGAGGAGGACGAACCAATACATAGGGATTTTGATCATTATCCATTTCTGGTCCGAGTCCTATTTTGCTGGAATATGTCCAACTAATTTTATGGAGTCCTTTTCTACCTTTCTTTGGTTAGTTAAGAGTCCTAAAATTCTCTTAATTAGCATGTGCTTTTAAGTTAAAGTTTAATTAAGCCCGTGTGTTTAGTAGATTCCATTATTTTTTGCAACTTCGATAGTTCTTCTTCTTCAAGCTTAGCCGCAACCTAGTTCAAGCCTCTCCCAAGTAAGTGCAGCCCCTTCCCTCCATTGCATCCCATCCCAGCCCCACTGTCTCTCTTGCTGAGACCTAGAAACCAACCCAATCCCTTTGCATTTACCGCCTCTCCCCTTGTCTTCTAGTTCAGCAAACACTACCCTTCTGCTTGCAACCGTAACCCTCCCCCTTCCCCCCTTGTTCCCTGCGAAAGCAGCAGCCCCCACCCTTGTTTATCCATCTTCCCCAGCCCCTCTAGGATCAGGGGTGGAACTCCCTCGGCCCCCTCCGATTTTTCAAAAATTCTCCTTATCCCTTTAGTTTTTCCTTTTTTTTCCCTCTCTTTCCCTCTCTCTCCCCCCCCCCCCCCCCTACATGTGAAATATCATTATTTGCTCACCCAACAACAACAACAACGATAGGCCTTTTCCCAACTAAATGGGGTGGCTACATGGATTCTTGCCCTCCAATCAATTCTGTTTGAGGTCATGCTAGATACAAGGCCTAAGCTATGCATGTCCTTTCTCAACACTTCTCTTAAGGTTATCTTAGGCTTGCGCCTAGCTCTCCTAGTTCCTTCAATTTGGATTATATCACTTCTCCATACAGGGGCATTTAGTTGCTCACCCTAATATTGAAAATAATTCTTAGAGGTAAGATTAACGGGTAGAAAGGATTCTTAGTAATTGTCTAAGGATTACAATTAAAAATCTTTTTTAAGGAAGAATTAGTTGAAACCCAACTAGAAACTAACTCATGAATTCCTAAAATTTCTCCTATTTCTTCTCTCCTCTTCCCTCACATACCGCTTATGGAAACTAGAAAAGCCAAACGTTAGCAATTTGTTCCTAAATCTTCCATGCTTAATGAGGTATTCTCTCTCTTTCTTTATTTCCCCCCCTTTTTTGTTATTCTTTTTATTTTAATTTTATATTGTGAATGGAATAGGGTGACTAACTAGCACGATTCATTTAATTTGCATCTATTAGCGATTTACTGTTGAAATCATCTTCCTTTTTTTTGATAATTTCCTCCTTAAAAGAAAGAAAGATAATAGATAGCAAAAATCATTGTCAAAGTTGTTGTAAATTTTAGAATTTTCTTAATAATCTACTTCAAAAAATGAAAAAAAAAGGAGGATTGGTGCCCAGTGGGGGCCTGCCTATGATTTATTTTATTAATATTCATAGGTGTGTCCCACCACTATTGTGTGGTGGGGAAGCGTGAGAGGACCACATTGTGATCCGAACTCTACTCCCCCTCTCCCCCTCCCAAAAAAAATATTGAATCTTGGCTCCGCCCCTGTCTAGTACCCTTTCTCTTCCCCTAGGATCGCTCCAAGCTCTAGACTGCTTTCCTAAATTTATTTTCCCTAATCAGCCCCACTTTCCTTAACCCAGCAAATTTCTACACTTCATCTTCTACCTTGGAAAAATTCTGCAGAATTTCAAACTTCTAAAACCCCTAAATTAGATAAACCAGACCTTCTTAAACCTTCTAACCCCTTGAAACCCAGCTTGAATTTACAGAACCGGCAAAGACATCCAAACCCACACTGGCCGAACCTACCATAAACTCTAATTTTGACTTTAGTTCAAATTTCAAATCTGGAATCCTAATTACAGTGAAAGTCAAGAACTGATTTCCAGTTACAGCAGGGTTATCTGAAGCTCTAGAAGATCCTGAGACCCTGAAACACTCATCCATTGCTGGAATTCCTGGGCAGCCCTAAAATCTAGGAAAATTCTCAAATTACCTGTAGCCTTAGATTTGGGTTTACATCAAAGGTTGAATTTTGAATCTGATTCATGACTAAGAGTCATAGAAAAAAATTCGAAGAAAACTCAAGTTTCGACCAGGTGAAAATGGAAACTTAGGTGGGAAATTGGAAAATTTCGAGGAAACTTAAGATTTTTTCGTGCAAGTTTCGACAGGTTTTAAAGAGTATTTTAGGGTGAGACTTTGCATTTAAGCTAATTAGAGTATAAAGAACACATTGGTTGTATTTTGCTAAAAAAATCAATGTAGATATGTCATTCAATGTACATAACATCAATGTAGAGTTGTCCAAAAAGTACACTATAAACTTAACTACTTAAGCACATAACATTCAATATATAATTTATAACTTCAAAATAGCTGACAATAAAAGGAAAATACAACTTAGTGCCAAGAGTGGATCCATCCTGTGAGCTGAGTAGTACTATGCCTGTAATATCCTCTCTTCCAACCAACGAACATAGACATCCCATGACATTTTATGCCTATGGTTGTCAAGGTAATCGACAACTGTAACTTTATGAGTCTGGTCATCAACATGCTTAAGATAACTAGTTTGAGGGAATACGCAATTTGGAAAGGGATGTCTTGATGGAGGGGGTATTTGTTGTGGTATTTAGGGAAACATGAAATAAACAAAAAAATTGAAAATTTGGGAAAGCTACAAAATTTACAGGAAAAAGTTCCAAATTTCCACGAAATTTCTCAGGTTTCTACGAAATTTCCCATGTTTCCCACGAAATTTGGGAATTTCTTTTCTCATGAACCAGCTGGTCTAGTTGGGTTGAACCAGGTTTCGACGAATCGACTGTTTCAATCGAAAGTGAGGACTTTTTTTCAGTCCTCACGAGTTTCGTTCCGAAACTTCACATGTTTCGACCGAAATTTGTACCGTGCTAAGAGTTGAGGAAAATCTTTGAATAAGTTGAAGCCGAGCTTCACTTTGAGTCTCCCGTACCTCGCACCATCAAAGAATCGATTGGATCACATAGCAATCTGATGAATGAACCATCCAAGCCTCCCACCGCAAGGTGTCAATTCAATTAAAAACCAATTCCTATCACCAGAAAAGAAGAGAGTAGTGGCCAAAATGCCACTGCTGACTCCCCAGGAAAAGAAAGGGGATAATTACTGATATTCCCCTGTACTATAGCTTAATTACTGATCAAACCTTGCTTTTTGTGAAATAACTATCACTCCCTCACTTCTAAAGATGCTAAAAGGCTGTTAAGGGTGGTATACAATGTCCATTTTTCCCTTTATTTGAATGAAGAAGCCAAAAGACGATATGACCTTTGTTTAGAAAAACCCATATGGAATACCAATTTTGCAGCCCTTAATTGAATGAGTTCTAGGTTGGTGCAAGGTTATTGTAACACTAATTATACTCAGATATGATAATGGGGTAAAAATTCAAAAACCAAGTTGAACAAGAAAAATATAAAAACTTCGTAAGTAATCCAACATAATTCGTGCAAGGACATGGGGCATAAGAACCTAAAAGTGTTCTTGAGCAAACAGGATTATGGCAAGCTAGACCATGTTAACAAATGAGGTAAAAATGGCCTGTTTTCTTACTCTTTCTGTACAGCCTTCTCTTAACAAATTTCTCTGAATGGGACAACCTGCGTGGAAAGAGGCTTGTCTTACACTTCAAGAGCTATTGTCATGTACACTTTACTAACTGATAAAGATTAAGCTTCTGTTTCTCAATCATCTTTTCTGGGAAGTGACTTAGAGTTTGCAATGTTCGCAAGACGTACAAGAATTGTTGATGTTTTTCGACACTGATACTGAGATCGTTCAAAAAGCCCAACGGAAAGATGAACCAACATTGTGATTCCAATCTAAAGATGGCGTGGGCATTTATTTATTTGCATGCAGCTGATAACCCAACTGCGAGAGGAAGAGGAAGAAGGTGCTTTATTTATTTATTTATTTTCAGTGAGAGAACGAGTTTTTTGCGGTTAACAGCAGAAGTCCCCCTGGTAAGAGAATAAGATGGGTTCAGGGCTTTAGGTTTAGGGTTAATTTTGTCTGCTAAGGACTAAGGGTAATACTGTAATTTAAAATTTTACATAAGAGGTAAATAAGTAACTATTTACAATTCTTAGGGTTATTTTGGGGGTTTTTTGAAAAATACAAAGATGCTGCATCATCTTTAACTGGCAGAGCATAATGACCAGGGGGCATCATTAGTCTCAGGCGACGTCTTGGTTGGATTAGTAGTTCCAAAAAGTACAGGGGATAATGTAGGAATTAGCTATACTACAGGGAGGCATTAGTAACTATCCCAAAATGAATTCATGTTCAAAACATGCACCTATTGTAATAGACTCAAACTTATACTCCTACATGAAAAAGAAAAGACCTAACCCAATCCATAATCCATTAGGTAACTTATATTGACTAGGAAATTGAAATGGGACTCACACCAAATCTCTAATCCAGCCCCAATAATAAACATTTAAAAGAAAATCACGTAAAAAGAAATATTCCCCGAGCCAAAAAATAAATTATTTTAAAACAACTTGAATTGAACCACCGATTCAAGCTAGTAAAACCCTAAAATAAACTTTGGTAGGAGAAACAAAATTGGTAATCTTTTATGCAACCTAACTACCCATAGTTAGCCCATAAAAGTGGCCTAATAGGCTAATTGATGGAGAACCCATGTGATGGAAGGCACTACATGTATAGAACCCTACCCTAGATGTAAAACAACAACAAACCTTTTCTTAGCCAAATGGGGTCAGCTACATGGATCCTTGCCTTCTAATCAGCTCCATTTGAGGCCATACTAGATACAAGGCCTAACCTATGCATATCTTTTCTCACTACTTCTCTTGAGGTTATCTTATGTTTGCCCTTGGTTTTTCTAATTCCATCCTCCATTGAACATGGCCTTGCCACCTCTATTGACTTTCTTGTAGCTTATCATTTATCAAAGCTACTCCAAGATCAACTGTAATATGAATATGATGCAATGCAACCAAATGTTGCTTTTCATGCTATAGAAATGTGAACCACCTAGGAGATAATTATTTATATTTGGTGGGCACCAAGTCCAGCTTGTGAGGAGATAAATTCATATATGATGGGGTCCAAGTCCAGTTTGCAAGGATATAAAATAGGAATTGTTCTTGTGGGATTCTTAGAGATAATGTAAGATTTTGTTATTTATCTATTTATTGGGATAATTATGTAATCAGATATTTAATTTGGGTAAGATATCTAGGATCAATTTTAGTAAGTTTTAAATTGCTGAGTTCCCTAGTAGGATCAGTTTTTTTGTTGGTTTTAAATTACCAAGAGTCCTACTATAGTTGTTTTTGTATCGAAGTATGTCTCTTTTATTATTTGAACACTTATGATTAGCTTCTTGGCTATGGGAATAGAAAAATGAAGTTAAGCTTGAGTTTTGTACGCTTGGAGCCCCCCTCCTCTCTCTCCTCTTCTTCTTATGAGTGATCTTCTCCATCTTCCCGTGCTTCAAGTCTAAATCTTCTCAAGCTTCCCCTTTTTCTTCCTATCTTTTTATCCTCTTTGCTCCTCTATCCTGTCCCCCATTATTCGGTATCAAACTAAACCTAGGTAACTCTCTCAATCCTGCTCTTAAGTTGTCTACCTTGGCTAATTTCCTTCTTCTCAGGCTTCCCCTTTTTCCTCCTATCTTTTTATCCTCTTTGCTCCTCTATCATCTCCCCCATTATTTGGTATCAGGCTACACCTAGGTAACACTCTCTTTCTATTGGATTCTTCACTCTCTCGATCCTGCTCTCAAGTTGTCTACCTTGCTAATTTCCTTCTTATGATCTTTGTTTCCTACTAATTCTTCTTCTCTCGCTGATTTGTCTTCTCTATTTCTTCTTTCTTTGATCTTCCTCCCCATTTGTTCTCCACCTATTCACGACCACCGTGAGTAATATCATTATCTTCAAGCTTTACCTCTCTTCATTCCACACACCTTCAAGGAAAGAAGGAAAAACAAAGGATATTTCCTTCTTTAACAAGTGCTTGATAGGACCCTACTATTGCTCCTCCCAAAATCAATACAAAAATAGTAGAATTAACATTGATAAACTGGTTTTAATGGTGCCACTCACCCCCACACCCAAAGGTGTCCTCAGCCTATGGCTGCCCAAGAAAACTCTCCAAAACATTCGATACCCTCCCCTCTCACTTGTCCCTCTATTTATAACCCTCAACTAACCCTAATTCTCTCTCTCTCTCTCTCTCTCTCTCTACCTGGCCTCATCCTAGGGTCCTAACACTACTGGCCCCTCGAAAATCACCTTGTTCTCGAAGTGATGGAAATTTTGAAGAAGTTTAGCTCTCGCATGCTTGCCACATAACTATTGCAGTCCCTCACAATATATTAGACACCAGAGACGTATATTCACATGCTTGCCACATTTTTTTTCCCTTCGATTTCCCATCGCTATCTGGAGCAGCAAGAATATCACCACGATTAGCCAAAAGACTTCGCCGATTGATCCCCTGACGAGCATTCTCTAGCAACAGTATGGCACTTACACAATTCTGATATCCTATTCTTAAGCAAATCATCTGAGGAAATGCTTTGCTTTTGCAACTCAGAAATTTCTTCTTTAAATGATTTTCAATCGGCAGTCCCACGCAAAGTTTGTTTTGAAGATGGTGTACTAAATTTCGTAAGGTCTCCAGCGCCTCTTCCAAAAATAGGTCACACCCCCGCAAACTCGCCAGAAGCGCGCTACGTCTCCGCCTTGGGGTGTCGCAAGTCCGGATCTCCATTGCTGCTGCCCCATTCTCGGCGTCTCTTTCCATCTCAGTTTCAAGAGGTTGAAGACGATGGCGTGTCCCCTTCTTGGCTCGGTCGGACCGTTGGTTCATTGGTTCAAACTGAGTTTTGGGTTGAGCCTTAATTGGGCCCAAATTAATAATCAAAAGAAGTGGGCTTTGGGGTAACGATACGGGCCAGGCCCATGATAGATGTGTTAAATGGGTGGGGTTCAAATACTTAAGAACATGGGTTAAAAGGAATGGGTTGGGCGTTGGGTTGATGGGCTTAAATGGGCTTTGGGTCATAAAAGTGGAATGGGCCCAAGATAATTTGTTTGAACGAGTTAAGAAATATAGGTTAATGAAATGAGATGGGCTTGGGGTTAATGAAATAAGTTGGGCCCAAGGAGGTTTCTTTGGGAACCAAGCGGCCCAATCTTTAAATTTGGTTCGTTTGGGCCCTATGTGGGAGGATAAGTGTATCTGAGTTGGGCCCAATTTAGAAGAACCTAGACTCTTAATGAGTGAACCGAACCCGTAAACCAGTTTGAGGTGGTTCAAACTACCGGTACCCTAACTGGCATACCCGGGAGTGTGATCCACAGCCCCGAAGATCAAGTATCGAGGAAATCATCCTCCCATATATACAATAACATAATCATAAACAGGAAATAATCAAGGTTTTAATAAACAAAAGATTCAAATCAAGAAATGAATAATCAATATAATCAGAGTGCGGAAATGATACCAGATGTAATCACATAAAAAAGAAGTAGAGTGAGGCGGAAACTCACTCCACAGCTACAGCGGAAAAGTAGTGCATAAGTCTAAAAAGAATTACAATGATTCTAAAGAAAAGCAAGGAAAGAAGATCAAACAAAACTACGAGTTTTCTATCCTATAGATGACATCTTCAAAATAGTGGACTTCGTCAATCCAACAGAGATGTTCCATCTTTACATTACGTCTAATCGTAGTACGCAATGTGATCGCTCGAGCGATCATCAGGGTAATCTTGATTGTCGCCAACACCTTGCGTGTAGTACACTTCATCGGTTTGCACTTCGTTGTACTGTCCTTCATAGTAGTCAGAACCTGTAGGATAATCTAACAAACATTGTACAAAAAGGAATGAGTTTCGAAAGAAACTTAGTAAGGCAAGTTAACTCATAACAACATAAATAACATGCGGCAAATCATAACAAAATGCAATGCAGTATGAACAGATAATGTATGCATGCATCTAAACTCTATGTATGCTGGTCTCTATTGGCAGACATGCTTTAAGTCATAGCACCGTACTTCTTTGGGTAGGTCAATCACACAATGCCTTTTGGTAGTGGGTCCGGCATCCCTCGGGACATTCATGGCTGGGGGTTAAGTCACCGCTCTCTCACATCACCATTGGTCTAAGTACTGACGCATGTCAGGGTTTAAACCTAGCCCAATGCAAGTCTTCTACTTAGTTACATCAACTCAGCTCCAGATACGTCCATTCCTCCCCTCTCGGGATCCTTTCCGGTATCCTTCACACTAGAGTCAGCGTATTCCCTCTCGGACTATGGACTCATCAACCCTATTGATTATCCACATATGGTAAACGGGAAGCTCTCATGTCCTCTCACGGATATAACTCACCGGTCTTGAGCGCCAATGAGCCCAAGTCTATCCATATGCAACCTCCAATAAATGACCCCCACAATATGATTCCCGTCCTCTCACGGATTGGTTAGCCATCTTGAGCGCCCGTGAATCACATTGCTACCACGGGTCGTTCGGTCTCAATACCCTTCCAATTCGGGTTTGATATAACGGGGACATCCTAGCCAAACACTGCTAGACAGTCCTAGGTGTAAAAATCAATGATTTGGGAAAGTGTCAATGGGCAACCCTGGAAACATCCCATACTATTTCCGATAATGTCCAAGGACAGAAGTGTCAAAAGGACACCTCTCAATCCCAAACCATACCTAGTCAAACACATTCTCAGATCAGTCATGTCATACACAATCAACCATTCATCATATAAAAGAGAATATAAAGTCATGATCTAATCATTAAACAATAAAGAAATAAGCAACTCATATAAGCTTGAATAATGAAAAAGAAAACATAAGTGAAGTGCTACTGTACTTACAGTAGTACATCAGAAGTATAACGTACAAGAACAATACATAAACTCAGAGTTTCATAAAGTAGAAACCAGAGAGTAAATGATCTATGTAATTATGAAATAACTGTTCTTACCTTGATTATCGCCAAAGATAATCCAAAGATCAAAGAGAGTAACTCCAAACTTAGCGAATAGACCCCTAACAATCATAGATACAACATTAGGAAAGATACCTAAAAGATTAGAGAGCAAACGAATCGAATCGGGCAAAAAATGAAGCTACTGCCTCCTTTGGTCGAGTGCTTGGTCTACTGGACCCATCGACCAAGCAGTTGACCAACCGAGTTAGTACGGAATTGCAGAAACTAGATTGGTTATAACTTCTTCGTTTGAAGTCGGATTGATCCGAAATTTGAAGGGGAACTTCCTAGAATGTATTAGAACTATATGGGAAGGTAAAATCATCAAGTCAAGGTCAAGAGATGGGTTCTTGGTTTGAATTAAGAAACTAGGGTTTCAACCTTATGGCTCTCATGAAAAGGCTATGATCACAGGATGAAAGGGAATGATTGCTATCAAGAAAATAACAAGAAAATCATTAAAAATCAAGTTTAGATTAATCTAAACATTGCCCATGAGGTTTCCCTCGCATGGGAGGTTAGCAAAGGTTTCCAGAAAGATCATACAAGGTTAGGGTTTCAAAAAAAGTTTCGGGTTAGGGTTAAGATCTTGACGATGATCATAGATCTCAAGGAATATAATGAGATTACGAAGGGATGGTTGCAAGGATGTAGCATCTTCTTCCTGATCTCAATGAAGAATAAGATTAAAGCAAAGAAATTCGTAATGTCGAAGTGATTACTAACCTTGAATTGGCAAATCAGAGATGAGAGGCTTCAGACTGCAGAGGAATCGTTCGAATCACCAGAGAGAGTTTTGGAGAGGTCTTCTCACGTTCAAAAAGTGTTTAGGAGGCTGCCGTAACTAAGAAACATGAAGTAGGGTTTAAATATAAGTGAAAAAACCCTAAAATTGCATTTTCTCGGATTTAGCAAACCTTTGGTCGAGTGCTTGGTTGACTGACCCAGTCGACCAAGCAGAACAACAAGGCCAAAATAGGGAAATGGAGGATCAAATGGGCTCTAAACCTCAAGGGCTTTTGCACACATATCAAGTGACATACCTAGGGTATAGAAATACCTTCAAACCAAGTCAGATAATACTCCAAGTCCTTCAACTAATCTCATCTTCTTCAAGCTGCAACTTTCCTTCCAGATCTGCACAGACTTCCAAGATTTGAACTCCACCATCAATATCCATGGGTTCAGAGTCAAACACCATGTCTTCTACTGAGATGGCCCACAACTGGCTTCTTCCTTTCCTCCGGGTCTTCGGACCTACAAACAACCAAATTTCTAGGTCAAGGTCAGGGTTAGGTTAGGGCTGGGTTTCACACAAACCAACCCTAAAAATCCTCAACTAGCGTCGTCTTCTCCCTTTCCTACGAACAAAAATTCTCACTGCTTGCAACTTGCCGCCGACTGAATGGCCTTCTATGCTTCTTCACTTCACTGCATCTCGAAGTTATCGCAGAATATTGCTCCTTTACTCTGGTCCGGTAGGTATCCTCACTCAGTCCTATCTTCGTCTTTCTACTCCTCATTTGGTGAGGCGTGATTTCCATAGCCGGCAGTACTTCATCCTCCGTTCGATACTTCTTTCCAACCTTCTCTACAACCCGATTTGGCGATGCATTCACATTGATACTATACTCTGATCCAACTTGGTTGGTGTCTATCTCTAGATTTGATCTCGGTTGTCTCCCGTCGCTAAACTCACACCTTAGGGTTTCTTTGAATCCCGTCTAAGTAAATGTCGTCCAATTCTTGCAATAAATCTAGTTGAGTGCCTCTCTTTCCAGATGTTGGATCGTCACCCCCAACCACTGTCCACTGCTCTTCCTCGATCTGGTTCTCCTAGCAGAAGAGAAGAACCTCTAAAATCCATCTCTAAACTCCTCCTTCACCAGAAAACAAAGATAGTGCCATCACCTCCCTGGATCGTGAATGCTCTAATGTCAGTTGATAAGACCCTACTATTACCTCCCAAAATTAATACAAAAATACCAAAATTAACATTGAAAAACTGGTTTTAATGGTGCCACTCACCCCCACACCCAAAGGTGTCCCTCAGCCTACGGCTGCCCAAGAAAACTCTTCCAAAACATTTGATACCCTCCCCCCTCACTTGTCCCTCTATTTATAACCCTTAACTAACCCTAATTCTCTCTCTCTCTCTCCCCTCCACCTAGCCTCATCCTAGGGTCCTAATAGTGCTTTTCATACAACATTAGTTCTTATCTCACTAAAAGTCAAGAACTAGTTTATTTTAAAAGAGGGAGAAATTCATGTAGCATAACTAGAAGTTACTGATCATGCTACACTAAAGTGAACAGTAAGCTAGGAGATAATTCTTTGTATTTAATGGGCCTCAAGTCTAGTTTACAAGGAGATAAATTCAAATTTGGTGGGCCCCAAGTCCAGCTTGCTAGGAGATAAAATAGGAATTGTTTTTGTGGGATTTTTAGAGAAAATGTAGGATTATGCTATTTATTTATTGGGATAATTATTTTTAATTCGGGTTGGACATCTAGGATCAGGTTTAGGTAGTTTAAATTGCTAAGAGTTCAAGTAGGATCATTTTTTTCTCTCTTTTTCTTTATTAGTTTTAAATTACCAAGAGTCCTTCTATAGTTGTTTTGTAACGAAGTGTCTCTTTTTATTATTTAAACACTTGTAATCAGCTAATTGAGTATGGGAATAGAAAAATGAATTAAACCTTGAGTTTTTGCTCTTGCAGCCCCCCTCTTCTTCTTCTTCTTCTTCTTCTCTATCTTCCCGTGCTTCAAGTCTGATCCATCTCAGGTTTCCTCTTTTTCCCACTATCTTCTTAGTCTTCTTGCTTCTTTATCCCAGCTCCCATTAGACTATTCATTACATTATTCTTCCTAATTTTGCTACTCATCCATCTTAGCATCCTCATTCCTGTGCCACTGAGTTTATCTATATGGTGCTTCTTAGCAGCCACACCACCCATCCATCTTAGAACCCTGATGTATTCCTTAAAAAACAAGCTTATTTGGTTAAGAATCTGCTTTTCTTTGCCTGGTTCTTGTCTTCTACAACATGAATTTGTCCATTTCTGCCATGTGGCAAGCCATGGGGACGTATAATTGCATTCTAATTCTGTATCATTTATGTTTCTAGTTTCAAAATAATTCCCCTAGATTTTTGGTTACTTCAAAATCGTGTATATGTACCATGGCTCATACATTTGGTAAGATGCACAGATACATGATGCATTAATTTATTTATTATTTTATTATCAATGTATAAATCTGTGTTTTAGGTGGTTATGTTGTTTGAAACTATTCAATATTCACCCATGGCACTCTGTGCTAGTTAAACATTCACACAATATATCTGAGAACGCAACTGTCATCTTATCCCTTAACCTTTTTTTATTCAGGCCTTGAATCTCCTTCTGGCTCTACAATGACCATCCCTTTGAGTAATCTCACTCTCATTTTCCTCTAAGCTGTTTATTGCTGTTATCTCTCTCCGTTTCAATCATCTCCTTCAAACCATGCCATTACTCTTCTCTTAAATGAATTCACATGCTCATGCTGTGCTACAGAATATCATCCCAATACATTTCATGAAGTCACCCATCTTCCTTAGCTATGTGATTACGAGCTGCCTGTAGCAACTCGTTTTGGTTTTCTGCTTTTTGATACCTCTAGATGAACATCGCTAGTGCACACCTGCTATTGATTGAGTTAACAATCTAAAACGAAATAAACTCAACAAATTTTTTCTGGACAATTTAATGTATCTTCTGACTGAAATTGGACATCTGGCAACTGACTGGTTAGAACCATCCAACTAAAGAATTATTTGACAATATTCTGAAAATATTGTTATCTTTTTGTATTATTCCACCGTGTGTTCTTGCGTCTCTGCCAGTTTCCGCATGCACCATTGGGATCCCAACCAATGTAGACAATGCTTGAAAGCAATTAGGTGACCACGTAGCTTGAATGTGAACCATAATTTAAGTTATGGATATGTTCTTGAACTGGATAAGAAGGATCAATTAGTTTTAATGATTTTGGGGTTTGGTTCATTCTCCCTCTGCCTTGGTATGATTTTCTGAACTTAAAAGAAGAAGCAACTGATTTCAGTTAACTTAGAGAATTGAACCGACCACTTATCCGTGATTTCTGACTCTATTCCACTGTGCAGGTACACGGAGCATGGCTAAGGGTTTCTGTACTTTATATGGATTTCAATCCAGATTATTATTGTATCGATATGCAAAATTGGATTCAAATTTCCATGTATTGTAAATTCTCGCTTGAATATGTAATTGAACTTCCTGATGCAAACCATTGCTTTATATGACCAACAAGAAACCCTGGTAAAAATGAAGAAACCGATACACTGTTCTTGTGTTATTGCGGAGAGGATGTCCAAAAATTCTTTCCATTTTTTTTTTTGTGGTATGCAGAAACGAGGTCATAGACAGTCACCTAACGAAAGAAGCAAGAACAGAAATTAGGTCAAACGGGAGAGCCTTTATCTGCCATTAGGATGCTTCCAGACCAGTGGGAATATACGGAAAAGAACCTTCAAGGGGCCAATGGATCCAACGCCACCTTGGACGTCCAATAGGTAGCTTGATTCGCGTCCTACCAATATGCTCAAACCGGACGTGACTTCTAATCCCTGCCAACACACGAATATCACTACTGTAACCAGTGAGTTTTCCATTACCCCAAAAAAAAAAAAAAAGTGAGTTTTCCAGTCCCTCTGCAAGTGGGTTCCAGTAGTTGCATTATGTTGAGACAATTGGGTTCGTTCAACTCCTGGGCTATTGCAATCCCTCCAAAATGGCAGCCATTCCTGCCTCTGGATCACAGCAAGGAGCGATCCTCCTGCGAAACCACCCCACCTCCTCCTTCGAGTTGTGTAAGAACGCTTATAAGCTTCAGTTTCAATGGGGAAAAAACACGAACAAAAAGAAGAAAAACTATTCTTTTACTATGGCTAAACGATTTATATAATTACAGTATCAATCAGAATATACTCCAAAAACTATCTACAAAGCATAAAAGAATTTGAAAATGCTAAGCCCATCCATCCCCTTGCTTTCATTCCCAGTTTACCATGGTCAAGACGATTTCTTTATGCGCATCAAAGGACCTCGAGATGCTAATCCACGAAAAGCAAATATCTCCCAGATCATGCGGTGGAATGGCGATTTAACAAAGTCTGCAGAATAAATCAATTTTAAAATGGGATAACATTTGGCACAAGCTTTCAGAATATTGGGAGGTTCAGCCGGTGATACAGGATATTCTACTGTATCTTCTACTTTTATCTATTCCACTTTTCACTGGATTCCAAGAAAATTCAATTTTGTAGCGGAATTCTTGTCGCGGAAGGCTCTTTCTTCTCCTAATAGCCTCGTCTGGGCTTCTTTAGATCATTGGTTATGTGATCTGTGGTGAATCAATAGACCGCAGTTTACCAAAAACCAAAGAATGCAGGGACCTTTCAGGGATTGAAAATGATAGAAAAGTAAAACAAAATAGGAATGCATAACACTATAACAGTAACTCTTTAGAAAACAAATTGGTGGACCAGGCATTACTTTCTGCCGGATGAGAATTTTATTTGAACAATCCAAGCTCAGAAGCTATAGTCTGGTTTGGATAGTCTCTTGGTATCTCCAGGTTTTGGTTTCTGCTTCATCTCACCAGCTCCCTTGTCTTCTTTGTCGTCATTCTCTTCTTCTTCATCTTCCATGGTCTGAAAAGCAGGGTGGCTTAGAATACTGTTGAGGAGTTGGGTACCTCTAAGAGCATTTGTCAGAGGGAGGTGACCTTCTGGGGTGTCATCTTTCAATTCCCAGATAAACTCATTTGGGAAAGCCCTGTAATTGTACTGCTCAACCTCAGTATCTAGCTTCTTCATCCAGCCAAGCTTCTTGAAAAATCTGGTGAAATCTCTGTTAACCTTCTCGCATATTCTCTTCTGAACACTGTAACCAAATTTATTATCGCTGTATTGTCGCCAGAGATTGTCTATCGTCTGGAGGTCGGATTTTGAGATGAATTGGACTTCTGAGAAGAAGACATAACCACGCTCCTGAGCTGCTTCCCCTGCTAAAACGATAAGGAGACGGCGAGTTTCTTCGTCGGCTTGCCGGTAGTCCTTGGAGGATAGGTAGTGTTGGAGGGTGTCGAAGGAGAGTGTTTGTGAAGTTGGATTAGTTGTGGTGGAAGTAGTGGAGAAGATGGTGAAGGAAGTGGAGCAGAGTTTATGCTGCAGGGACAGAATGGTAGAAGAGGTGGTGGTGGTGGTCGGTCTGAGGAAGAGCGAAGATGGTAAGGTGGAGGGAAGGCTATCTGAGTGCTGGCGCCTGCTGAGAGGTAACCGCTGGAGGGACTGAAGAGACTTGGTGGCCATTAGAGTGAGAGAGAGAGAGAGAGAGAGAGAGGAGAGAGAGAGAGAGAGAGTGTCGGTGTCTGTGTTGTGACCTGTGAGGCGGAGATGGGTGGGAGGGAGAGATAAGGAATGAGTGAAGCCCCCAGAGGGTGGGGTGGAAATCTGAGGGGTCACCGTAAGAGATAAAAGAGCAGGACTTTTGATTGGTTAGATAAGGGTGAGGCTGGATCCTAATCTTCTTTCTCTTCCTTCGTGGTTCACGAAATTTGGTATCGACACCGGCTTGGGCATGACAATTTTTTCTCTTTTGTGGTTCAAGGCATGACAATAAAGTGGCTTGGGCATCACTGGCATTACTCGGTGAGAGCTAAAGGGGTGTCTAACAGGTACCATCACACTATAGACCTGTGTATCAAGATTCCGATTCGTTTACCATCGAGGGTAGTGCATGATACAATATATATTCAGGAATAGAGGGTAAGGGTCTACCTTGTCACTGCTTAGAGGTATCCATATTAAACATGTGGTAAAGGAACTACATATACTACCTTCAAAAGTAGCTGATCCGATTCACCCCTCAATGCTACTTTAGGGCTGCAATAGGGATGAGTTGGGCTAGGCTATTCGATCTCAATCACAATCACAACCCTACATGTTCTTAACTAAGCTCATTCTCACCTTGACCCTCATTTAGGGCCTAAGATTCTTGTCTCTATGTAAGGGTTAATCTGTGTTTGGTGGTTTGGGTGAGGGGTTAATCTGTGTTTGGTGGTTTGGGTGAGCCATTTTTGGTGAACCGGTTTGGTTCATGCCTTGTATATATATATATATATGTATTTCTGGGTTGGTTTGATTAGATCAAAAGTTGAGAAATCAGTTTGGTTATGATATGGAGAAAATGTAAACGAACCTGGTTCAATCTTTGTTCGACCCTCGACTTCGGTCGGGAAGAAGGGAATCGGCTCGCTTTCGAGCGAGCCGAGTCTAGGAGATAGCTTGCTGAGGAAGAAAACTAACTCAGTCACAAGCACGCCCTAATCCGATACGATCGGAATAGGCTAATCAACCTAAAGGCGGCTAGCAATATTTGGCGGCTGTCACTCATCGCTATTATATGGATAACTACCATATAACGATCGTATTATAAAAGGAGTCATCTACTAGTCCAACTTAGTAGAGATCTATCACTTAACGGATCTATCTGTTAAGATCCAACGACTATCCGAAGAAGGCTCAAATACATCCAACGAAGGAAATTCGAAGGTACACTCTATAGAAGACATCACCTACTCACAAGGTAAAAGGGGGGACGAACACACATATATAGATACATACAATCTGAATCGTATTCTCGTTATTCATTCCTTAGCTCTGTGACCCAACAGAGCCGTTTGTGATTAAGTTCATCAATTGACTTAGCCTTCGGAGGTGGACTCCCGATCCCAGCGGTCGGGCCACATCTGACGTTCGTTTTTGCAGGTCATTCTCAGGAGATCTAAGGGCTGAGCAGATTTTGGACGCATCATTTGGTGCCGTCTATGGGAAACCTTTCAGAAAGCTATGGTAACTAGATCAGCGGCATCAACAGTAGCTGTTGCGGCCCAGCGAGAAGCTGGCGTCCAAATTCCCGGAGTGAACAATCCGGATATTCCACAGGGAAGTTGACCCCTTGAAGTAGATGGTGGTCAGGGGGTAATAATCCTCCAGATCCACTCCAGTATCAACTGGATCAACTGAAACTCCAGATGTTGGAGATAAGTCAGGCACTCCGTGTGCTACCCAGACAAGTGGTGATACCACAAGTACCCGATCATCGTGATGCAGAAAGGCGTGCATTACAGCGGGATCAAAGACTGATCGATGAGCAGAATGTCGGTCAAAATTTCCTGGAAGGCGACCAATTGCGAGAAAGAGAACCTAGGAGAACTAGAGATCTCCCTAGGCAAGACGATCGGTTCGATGGACCGCAAGGAAGTACGACCGGTTCGAATACAAGGTTAGTTGCAGGAGTACATACTCACTCGCCAACTATCAGGCACGTTGCTCGAGATCATGATCGTGTCGTCAGAGATCAGTCAGCACATATTGGTCAAGAATTGGCCAATATCAATCAAAAGCTCGAACAATTGGCGAGAGGGAGAATAACCGATGATATATATTCGGTTATCCGAAAAACTCCATTTGCCGGCCCCATAGCCGGATATCAGTTTCCTCATAATTTCCGTTTGCCAACTTTTTCCACGTTCGATGGTTCGGGAGATCCCACGGCCCACATCAGTGCCCACATCAGTTATTATCAGCAGACTATGGCAGTTGCAGGTAATTCTGATGAAATCCTTTGCAGGGTCTTCGGTTCATCCTTAATTGGAGCAGCACAAAAATGGTTCTCGAATCTCCCGTCGGGGAAGATCGTGGATTTCGATGAATTGGCGCGCAAATTCATAGGACGATTCCAGAGTGGAATCCAAATCAAAAAGACCGAGGAGACCTTGTTTACTATTAGACAAGGGAAGAGTGAATCGATTCGGGAATACCTGAAAAGATTCAATAGGGTTACAATGGAGATAGAGAATCTAGATGAGCAACTAGCTAAAACTGCTTTGTTCACTGGACTCACTAACCGACGACTCTTGGAGTTATTACTTCAAGATATGCCTACCACTTATGCTGAACTGGTACACAGATGCCAAAAGCAGGCAAAGGTCACGGAGATCCTAGACGGCCAGGGGGACAATAAAGCCTCTACAAAAGAACAAAAGGCTCCTGAGAACAAGCAGAAGCGGAAACAGAATGTTCACGATCGAGTCAGAAAGCCTCATCAGGCGTGGTGGCAAAGATCTCCTGATAAAAGTGAGTATACTCCACTAAATACTCCTTGGGCTGATATTTTAAATATTATCAAGAAACAGAATATCTTGAAGTGGCCTCCAAAGCTTCCCACCAAGCCTGGGGAGCCGAGAAAGGTATTGCCATTTCCACAAGGATTACGATCATTATACCAATGATTGCAGACATCTAAAAGCAGATATTGAGAGATTAATATCTCAAGGACACTTGTCCAATTTCGTTAGAAGAAGACGAGAGGAACCGCGAGACGCAGGTAACAAAAGGGACCGTTCGGTTAGCCCAGAACAACCGGCGGAGGCTCCTAAATCTAAGAAAGGTAAGGAGGTGATCGATGCTACTCGGTCACCCATCCTAACAATATTTGGAGGTCCCGAACCTGAGTCACTCCGGAAGCGAAAGCAAAATCCAAGTTCGTTGGGACTGGAGAAATGCAGAAGTGTAAAAGGCCGAATGGTGAGGGTTCAATCACCTTCGGCGAGGAAGATGAAAGAGGTTTTTGTTTACCTCATGATGATGCCATAGTCATCAAGGTAAAGATTGCGCGCCGTGAAGTACATAGGGTGTTGGTTGACACCGGGTCTACTGCAGACCTTTTATCTTATGAAGCTTATCAAAAGCTTAAAGTGGATGAAGACTTGATGGAGCCATCATCCACGGATCTATATGGCTTTGTAGGATCGTCTGCAATAGCAGAAGGATCAGTACAGTTTGGACTGTCAATTGGAAGCTTCCCCAAGGAGGTTACCGTTCGAGTAAACTTCTTGGTGGTTCGAGAGCTCCCGGCTTACAACGTCATCCTCGAGAGACCATCCTTATCAAAGTTAGGTGCTATCGTTTCAACGAAGCACCTGAAAGTAAAATTCCCGGCAGAGATGGGGATTGGTCAAGTTTCATCTGACCAGAGAATTTCTTGGTAGTGTTATGTTGCATATTTAAAAGATAAGGAGGGCCCAAGAAAGGTGACAGTGCTACCAATTGAGGTACGAGATGATCGGGAGGAAGCAGAAATGCAAAGACCCGAGCCGATAGAAAAATTGGAACAAATTCAGTTGTATCCCGATGATGAAAAAAGAATTACTTATATCGGGTCTGAGCAGCTGGGAGATTTCAAAGAGGAGTTGAAGTCTTTTCTTCAACAAAATAGTGATGTGTTCGTGTGGTCTGCGGATGACATGCCCGGAATTGATCGGCAAGTTGCAGAGCACCAACTTTGGATAGATCCAAAGGTGAAACCAGTTATTTAGAAGAAGAGAAATTTCTCCATAGAAAAGTACGAAGCCGTTCGGGGCGAAGTTGAGAAACTGAAGAACTCTGGTTTCATTGAACCCATTGAATGCCCAATCTGGTTGGCCAACGTGGTAATGGTCAAAAAGGCAAATGGCAAATGGAGGATGTGTACAGATTACATAGACCTCAACAAAGCTTGCCCTAAAGACTATTACCCATTGCCCAGGATTGATCTGTTGATAGACGCAACAGCAGGATATGAAACATTGAGTTTCATGGATGCATACTCGGGGTATAACTAGATCCTCATGAACCAGGAGGACGAAAAGTTTACGGCTTTCATGACTGATCGTGAGAGCTTTTATTATAAAGTCATGCCGTTCGGCTTGAAGAATGCAGGGGCTACTTATCAGAGAGCCGTCAACAAAATCTTTAAGTACTTTATCGGGAAGAACGTGGAGGCATATGTTGATGATATGCTGGTAAAAAGCAGTGCGAGAACAAAGCATATTGAAGATTTAACAGAGGTATTTTCAGTACTACAAAAATACCAAATGCAGCTGAATCTGGAGAAGTGTGCCTTTGGAGTTTCGTCGGGCAAATTCTTGGGCTTTATGGTATCACAAAGAGGTATTGAGGCTAACCTAGCCAAAATACAAGCTTTGATTGATATGGAAGCCCCAAAAACTGTTCGGGATGTGCAATGCTTAACGGGGAGAATAGCCGCGTTGAACCGTTTCATCTCACAGTTGGGAGAAAAGTGCCTCCCCTTTTTCAAAGCATTCAAAGATTTGAGGGGTAGTAAGGAGGCAAAATGGACTGAGGAGTGTCAGAAAGCTTTCGAAGACCGGAAAGAGACATTGTCCTGACCCGAAAAGGGAGAAATTTTACAGCTGTATTTAGCAGCATCTCCTTCGGTGGTAAGCGCAGTCCTCTTTCGGGAAAAAGACAAGAAACAGTGGCCAATCTATTATGTTAGCCACATACTACTCGATGCGGAGACACGGTATTCTCAGATAGAAAAGCAAGCTCTGGCTCTTATGATAGTAGCTAGAAAACTACGGCCATACTTTCAGGCTCATCCAATTGAGGTATTTACCACTTTTCCCCTTTGTAAAGTTTTTTCGTAAACCTGATTTGTCTGGAAGAATGGTAGCTTGGTTGGTTGAACTTAGTGAATTCCAAGTAAGCTTTAAGCCTCGAATGGCAATTAAAGCTCAAGCACTGGCCGATTTAGTAGTAGAGACTACTGCACCGATGGAGGAAATAGCCGAACCCACCATTTCGACCGTATGGGAGGTATATGTGGATGGTTCGAGTAATAAGCAAGGAGCAGGGGCTGGAATTCTCCTGAAAAGTCCAGCATGATTTTATTATTCGATATGCATTAAGATTTGCATTCGAAGCAAGTAACAATGAGGCAGAGTACGAAGCCCTAATAGCTAGACTTCGATTGTCAAAAGCATTGGCGATAGTAGACATGACTATTTTTAGTGACTCACAACTTATTGTCAATCAAGTACAAAGGGAGTATGGCGTTAAAGAACCCCAATTACAGAAATATCAAGAGATTGTGCAAGCATTGCAGAAAGAATTCAGGAATCTGAAAGTATGTCAGATCCCAAGAAAAGAAAATACAATGGCAGATGAGCTATCCAGATTAGCCAATGCCAAAGAAAAGAATTTAGACCCTTCGGTCTACATAGAAGAAATAACCTTCCCAAGTTATCAAGAGACAGAAATATCCTATATTGAAGCAGAGTGTTGCTGGATGAATCCGATCGTAGAATGTCTGAGTAATGATAAACTACCAGAGGATCCAAAAGAAGCAAGATTAATCAGGGTGCGCTCCGCACGATTCGTAATGCGAATGGAAGGCTATACCAGAAGATTTTACTCCGGACCCCTGTTGAGATGCTTGGGTCCCAAAGGATCGGAATCAGCCCTAGCCGAGGTACATGAAGGAATTTGTGGTGCTCACATGGGCGGTCGGGCCTTGGCACACAAAATTTTGAGGCTCGGGTTATATTGGCCTAAGCTCCAGCAAGCTACTATGGAATATGTTTGTCGGTGTAGCAATTGCCAAATCCATGCTACAGTATCTAAACGCCCAGCTGAAACCTTGACTTCGATTTTAGACCCCATCCCTTTTGCAATGTGGGGAATCGAAATCATGGGAAAATTCACCAAGGCGTCGAGCGGAAGAGAATATCTTATAATAGCAATTGACAACTTCACCGAATGGGTCGAGGCAAGCGCCTTGGAAGACATCACTGAAAGAAAGGTGGAGAAATTCGTGCTCGAGTCAATCATATATCGGTTCGGGATGCCAAAAATAATCGTGACAGATCATGGCACTCAATTCGATAACCCACAATTTGAACAATTTTGTGGGACTTACTTGATCGAGCATCGTATGTGTCACATCCCGCCCTAAATCCACCCGGGGGTACCCTATCTTGGGTTACTCGGGAGTGATCCACAGCCCAACAGATCCAGTTTAGGAACGATCATATCCACTTAGCACAATAATATAATCAAAAGCAAGAACAAATTATGGTATTCAAGTAATCTAATAATAAAAGTTAGGAAATGATCACAGAAGGATCACAAAGAACATCAGAGTGCGGAATAAAAAGTACCAAATCAAAAGACAATTATAGAGTATAGCGGAAATATACTCTACAAACGTGTGCGGAAGGTAGATCGAAATAAGGTAAAGATTACAACCAGATCTCCAAAGAAGGGAATTAAAAAGGTAAGCAACTAAGTTATAGTTTCTTCTAACTTATATAATGTCTCCTCAATAACATAATCATAAGAAACTAAGCCAGGCTAGATCTACTCCTGACAAATATGAGTCTTGAACTGATAGCCTTCACAGATGTAGTCACCGTAGCCAAAGTGGTATGAGTCACCAACTTAGTCCTCAAAGTGTTGACCGTCACAGTCAACAGTAGTAGTACCTGCAGAAAAGTCTAACAAATATGTTGCAAAAAGGAGTGAGTTCAAAAGAACTTAGTAAGGAAAGTTATTCGATAATAACATAAATCATATGATGCACAGTATAGCATGATGCAATATGATATGAGACAATGATGACATATGATTCTAACCCTAAGTATGCTAGTCTCTAAGGTAGACATGCTTTAAGTCATAGCACCATACTTCTTTGGGTCGTTTGTCACTCCCCCTCAATCATACATGATATCTTGGGTCTGCTGGGGTAATTGGGTGAAGTCCTCATCAAAACCATGGTTGGGGATTTAGTCACCACTCTCTCACATCACCAATGGTATAAGTATTGGCGCATGTCACGGCGAAGCCTAGCCCAATGCAAGTCATCTACTCAGTCATATCTTGTCAGTTCCAGATACATCCATTCCTCCCCTCTCAGGATCCTTTCTGGTATCCTTCACACTAGAGTCACGGATATTACCCACCGGACTCATCAACCCTATTGGTCATCCACAAATAGTAGACGGGAAGCTCTCACGGATCATTTCACCGGTCTTGAGTGCTCATGAGCCCAAGTCTAGCCATTTGCAACCCTACCAATAAATGGCCCCTTTCAGGCATCCGCAATGCGATTTATGTCCTCTCACGGGATGGTTACCGGTCTTGAGTGCCCACAAATCCACACTACTACCACGGGTCGTTCGGTCTCAATGCCCTTCCGATTCGGGTCTGATACGACAGGGACATCCTAGCCATACATCTAGACAAGTCCTATGTATGTCATCCAATGATCTAGGAAAGCGTCGATGGGCATCTTCGGAGAACATCCCATACTATTCCCTCCGATGTCCAAGGACAGAAGTACCAGTAGGGCACTCCCCAATCCCAAATCATACCTAAGCAATCACATGCTTATTTCCATCCATTACATATTCAACAATACATTATCATATTGAAAACATGTCATAACATCTCATAATACAGTGTATAAATAAATGACAAGAATAAGTAAACATGATAAACCAAGTAATTAAGCATGGTGCTACTGTCATAAGGTAACTACAGTAGTTATATGATGTCTAAAATCAATTAATAAGTTAAGTTTACTAAGTTACCAACAACAATGTAAAAGTCATACAGTCTATGTTATATGGCAATAACCGTCCTTACCTCAAATTGTGAAGAAGATGATCCGAAGTCACAAGAGAATGGTCCAATTATAGTCTTAAAGCCCTAAACAAACATACATGAAGGATTAGAGAAGAAATCAAAACAATCGGAGATCGAACGGATCAAAATTGGGCAAAAGTTGCTGATAGCAACCTTGTTGGTCGATACCTTGGGTCGATACCATCGACCCACTGTATTAACCCAAAGGGTCTCAGACAACAAGTTGGGTTTTTGGCTCAAAGTTGGTCTTCTGGGTCTCGGATCGATACGAAACTTGGGGAGCAGCTTAAACACAATATAGAGACACTAATTATTAAAGAATTAACATCCTCCAATGGTCAAATTAGAAATCCCCAAATTGGCATATCAAGTTCAAGAGTTGTTAATCATGGCATTGGCTATTTCTTAATGCAAATTGGGGAAAAACATAGTGGATTAGGTAGGGAATAGCTTAGGAGCAATATTGAAATCATATGCAAGGTATAAATTAGGTTAATCATAGGCTTCATCTTAGTTTTGGTAAATAAAGTAAGTTGGTAAGCAACAAATCATGGAAATGTATATTAATTGATCAGGAGGTAAGTGGAACATAGCAAAATGGTTGAAAACATCAATGTATGAGGTAAAGAAGACTCATGGCAAGGTGTTTGCAAGGTTGCAGCACCTTGGCCATGGTCCCAATAGTAAAAATGAGAGTAAAGATGAGTGAGAAAGAGACTAGGAGAGAGACTCATACCTTGAGGGTAGAGGAAGAGAGTGGAAGTGGGTAGTTGGCAATGATTAGTGGGGAAGATGCTTCACCATTACCAAGGAGGAGTTATTGGGAGTCTCATCCACGTTCTCAGGTGCCTCAATGATTAGAATAGGGTTCAAAACACGAGGATGGAATAAATAGAGTAGGGAATATTCCACATAATCTTTAAATCCGGATTCAGCATGTGTTGGTCGATACATTGGGTCAATGGTATCGACCAATAGTATCGACCCAAACATGTTTCAGCAGAATTTTTCAGAATAGTTCAGCAACTTAAGGTGTGGACTTGGAGGGCTATACAAGGTCAAATTGCATGGGGTTTTCTCCTATAGTTCACTCAAGAAGTCTAGTTTCCAGAGATATCTTCGGATTGGGCATGGGAGTTCATTAGGTCCACCAACTAAGCTCACCTTCTTCGCTGCAGAGATTCTTACAGCACATTGACAATGCTTCCAAGTATGGAGCACCATCATCAAAATCCATGGGTTTCGGGTCAAACACCATGTCTTCCTTAAAGAGGGCCCACAAGGACTTCTCCCACCACTTCGGCTCATTGGATCTACATACAATACAAATTCCGGGCCGGGTCAGAGTAAGGATAAGGCCGGATTTCATAGGATCTACCCTAAGGAAAAGGTCGAACATGGCCTCCTAAGGCTTTCAAGGGTCACAACATTGAAATCAAGGTCCGACTTCAAGGTTTAACATTAAACAAGTCTTTCTTTATCCCAAAACAAATAGGGTGTCCTTGCTAGGTTTGGGCCGGATTTCACAGTATGTCATCAGTGGCATACCCCCAAAGCAATGGCCAAGTAGAAGTTACAAACCGAACGTTACTTGAGGGGATAAAGAGAAGACACGAAGCTGATAAAGCCTTGTGGGTCGAAGAATTGAACAATGTACTGTGGGCTTACCGAACTACGGTTCGAACACCCATAGGGGAAACTCCTTTTAAGTTGACTTACGGATCTGAAGCATTGGCACCTGTCGAAGTAATGGCTAGAACACTATTGGAAAGAGAGTTCGAAGAAAAAGAGAATGAACAAGGACTGCTAGATAGCCTTGACTTGTTAGATGAAGTTCATGCAAAAGCAATAGCGCGAACTCAACATTATCAACGAAGGATAGCGTCACATTATAATTCCTGAGTAAGGAATCGTTGATACATAGCAGGAGACTTGGTATTGAGAAATACCTTAGCTTCAGATCCGCGCCATCAAAGGAAATTGGACCCTTCATGGGAAGGTCCATATATGGTTATTAAACCGGTCGGTTCGGGAGCTTATAAGCTAAAGAACATGACAACTCAGAAAGAGCTGGATCGTTCGTGGAATGCCAGGCATTTGAAGAAATATTATCCTTGAAGAGATTCTCATTTTCATTTCGTGATGTAACAAAATTCAACTCAATCAATACAATTCTCAGTTTTCAACATACTGTCTTTTGATTGGGGGCATCACATCACACAACACTCAAGATTAGATCTAGCAACAAAATCAAAAGGCATCGGTTTAAAACCCGTGTGGGACCTTCTACAAGGCATTAGTTTAAAACCCGAGTGAGTTCCTTCTCAAACTTATTGCATTTCTCCAGAAATTCTTAAGTAAAGGCATCGGTTTAAAATCCGTGTGGGACCTTCTACAAGGCATTAGATTAAAACCCGAGTGAGTTCCTTCTCAAACTTATTGAATTTCTCCGGAAATTCTTAAGTAAAGGCATCGGTTTAAAACCCGTGTGGGACCTTCTACAAGGCATCGGTTTAAAACCTGAGTGAGTTACTTCTCAAACTTATTGAATTTCAACGGAAATCTCTAAGTAAAGGCATTGTTTTGAAACAACTAAGACCTACTGCAACAATGACTCAAGTGACTGACAAAGTTCAAAAATGAAGTTAATTCTTTATTCCTTTAAACGACTAGAAGGGGCCAACCTTTACATCAAGTATACATATGAGATAACAAGTGTTGAGATACAATCTTCGTTCGGTCAAAAAGGAAAGTCATCATCGGTGATCAAAGTAGCTTTGTCAGAAGCAACACAGATTCAAGAAGAAGAAGAAGAACAGAGTCGGGAAAACATATGTTATCATTTGTTTATCTCCCTCGGGGATTGCGAAGCATTCTGCAAGTACAAAATCCTCCACAATTCCATACTCTTTATCCAGCTATTCCGGAAGAAGTCTGATCTTTGATCAAACTTGCATTCACGGCAAGCTCTTCATAGCTGAATCCTTTAAGAGGAGGATAGGGAGGGAGTCGTGAAGATGATACATTATATACGGATCTGGAGGTGGAAGATCCGTTGTATCTTTGGCCCAAGCAGGAAGAGGAAGTCCTAGTTTTGCAAACACTTCAGGATGACAATTGGCGTCGTGGGGAGTCGTGTGGAAATAAGGATTTCTCCTTAATATCAATTCCCATACCTCGTTCTCACCATCCTGGTATGCCTGCAAGTTATAAGCATTCAACATGTCAACAAAAGGCTTACTGTGCAAATATTTACAGATGCAAGCTCTGCGAACATCAATTGAAAGGGACTCGAGCAAAAGGGTAACAACTTGCCTTTGGGATGTTGACATAGCTTCAGACCCTTTCGCCCCTGCTGAAAGCTTTCCTACTTCCCGCTCCAGCTGCCGGATCTTCTCCCTGGGATCATCCAAATCCGGAACGAAGACGCTCGTTCTCGGAATTCTTCTCTCTGGCAATCTCCCAAGCTTGGTTTCCAAGACGAGCAACCTCAGCATCTTTGGCTTTGGATTCTTCCCGAAGCCTAGAAACTTCATCACTCAGTCTACTGAGTCTAAAGGTTGGTTCCACTTGATTGTGGAAGTTACCAGTGAGACTCCTGCAACAACTTCAGAGTTAGTCAAGAGCAAAAGAAAAATCTTTAGAACGAAAGGTAATGAAAAAAACTTACATCACCAGTGATTTCATAAAATCCCTGTCTGGGATCGTGGAGAGGGCTCTGCTCTCGGCAGGCATTTGAACGACAATGCACCATTCTAGTGCCTTGTCAAAATCGCTTGTCACCAAGTCAGACCTCTTCAGCGATCAAGAAGAATGGAACATGTCATCGGCCAACCGAGGGCGCTTCCTAGTGGCAAAATCCTCCGGCTCTAGGGAAGGAGTGGAGGAGGATGCCAAACAAGCATTAGAGTTGGAAATATGAGCGGCACCTGCGAGGACCACATCTTCCTCAGATGCCCGAAGGGTCTTCATCATGGAAGAAGACTCCAGCGTAGTTCCAGCAGGGGTGTCAATAGTGCAAGCGACGACGGAAGGGGCCACGTCCTCCTTAGAAGACCGAACTGTCTCTTCAGGTAGAGGAAGCGTTGGAGAAGCATCAGCAGAAACTGTGGGAATCTGATCTGAAGATTCACCAACACCAATCTCCCCATGTTTAGAAGATTCACCAGCAACAATCACCTCAGAGGGAGCAACTTCCGTTGGTACTGGGGTAGTCTTCTTGCAAGATTTCGCCCTAATAAAGTCCAAGTTAATTCTTGGAGGCACTGCAAATAAAAGAAAAGCAGCATCAGTACGAGAATCCAACAATTTATAGTAGAAAAGGGAAAACCCTAGATTTCTGTCGAACAGATGAAGTTATGAACACCAATCAGGGAACTTTCATAATGAGTAAACCCCAAGTATGAATACTGTGGAGATTACTCAGGGAGAAGAAGAAGTTCGTGACAAAAATGAATGACAGAGCAGAAGACTTACTTGTTTAGGTTCTGATCGAAGATATTGTTGGAGGACAAGAGTACGAGACAGGCAAAGGAAGATAAAATATTACTTTGCAAATCCATTAGACAAAAATAACTTGCAGATAGCGAGATAAGGATGAACTACCCTTGAGGAACTTAAATAGCCTCAAGGAGACATGCGACGGTTGAAAGCCCAAGTTAATCAACGGACAGAATGGAAGAGACGTTTCGAATTCCTAAAAATGCAGGATCAACAGTCAGGAGATAACGGCGCTTAAAATTTGAAGCTTGAAGGCTGGACTAGGTTTCCATGTGGAACAATGTGCACCTGATACGAGGATACTACCAAATACCAACCGTTGCACTAGTATTAAATAATAGAGTATTTCTTATTCCTTGGGAAGAGCAATTGGTATACGAATACAAGGAAACGTTTGAGCTTCATCATAAAGAAAGAGTGGTTGGGACATAAAGTTCAGGTGTCACAAAAGGTTCGGAAGAATCAAATTGATCGAACGCATCTCTCCCGAACTCATTTCCTTGATGTCCCGAGCATTGTTTTCAATTAAGGTACAAGTTAATCTACGTGATAACTTATATCATTCTTAAATATAACTGTTACTTTGCTTGGACCGCTGAGGTTGAGCTCTCTCCTTCTTGCGCTTGAAGCCTGCACCCTTGCTAGTGCTTGCTTTAGCAGCAAGTACTTCAGTGTGAGGAGCATCAGCCAACATCCGATCCTCCTCTAGCTCAAGGTGCTTGGCAGCTTGATCAAAAGTCTTGACATCATCAGCATGAGTCAAGAAGATCTTCATATGCTCCCAAGTCTTCGGCAGTGACCTAATGACTGCAGAGACTTGCTCATCATCAGTCTTTTGGCGCCCACATGTGCTCAACTCACAAATTATGTTAGACATGATGGTTATATGTTGCCTCATGGTGTGACCCTGGCGCATTTTATAACCGTCAAAGGTGAGTCCAAGCTAGCGGCCTCTTGTGGTGGAAGTCCCTCCGTACTGGAACTTCACAGCCTCCCACAAAGACTTTGCAGTCCTATGCTTCTCAAACCGAAGCATCAGGTCATCCCTCATGGAGCTTATGATACTAATCCTAGCTACCTGATCCTTCCTCTTCCAGGCATTGTAAAGCTCAAGGTCCCCGCGATATTATGCAATGGTACCTTCCTCAAGTAGAGACATGGTCTAGTTTATGGTTTCCAACATGTTCTGTTCTTCTAGGAGATACTGCACCTTTCGGTGCCAGAGGTCATAATTCCTCTCATTCAGTTTATCTCCTTTCACGAAGTCAACAACAATGCTCTTGGTAGTAGCCATTTATTCTAGAGACATTATATACTAGGATGAGTTCAACTATTATAGCATCAAACACAACTCAAGCATTAGCAAATCATACTAGCATAATCAACCTATGGGGTAAGCATTTAAACCAAAAGAGATGCTACTAAACATTCAATCAAATTCTCATGCAAACCCACATAATCTCCCTGTCATTCTAGGAATGTTGTGTTGAGCTTTTATCAACACATGGAGGCATTGAGTCGAGTTGGTCGTAGCGGCTCCTTGCTGCAAACTTGTGAAGAGAATCTGGCAAAGGCCAATTCTGAGGTGGACCGGCTGAGGAAAGTAGCCGAAGAGTTGAAGGAGAAGCATGATGAGGAGATGAGTTCTTTGAGGAAAGAACTTGACTCGTCAACCATTCATGTTGTTGCCACTGAACGCGAGGCTAAGAAACAGAAAGACGCTGCTACCGCGTTCGGTGAGAGTCTCGAGCTTAAAGCCTTGGAGAACGAACGTCTGTCTAAGATGGCAGTTCCCAGCAAGCCCAAACATCTTACACAAGGTCTTCGGAGGGACTGCATTCGGAAGTATCTGAACAGCGTCCCCTTCATTGATCTATTGTTCCTTCAACCTTCAAGCCTATCAAGAGGGGCAGAATGATGTCTGGAGAAAGATCCTTGAATCTGATCCCTCTTTTGACACAACTCCCTTTCAGGAGGTGTGTCACAAGGAAATCTTCGAGAAGCCTGAAGCTGCCTTTCCCGACTGGGTTTTGGGAGAGGAGGACCCTATTCCAGCAGACCCAAATATCGAGAATTATCTTGCTAATTCGCGGCCTATTCTCCAAGAACCTCAAAAGCCTACTTCGGATAAAGATTCTTCAGCCGACAATGAGGAAGAACAATAGGAAACCATCACTATATATATTTTTTTAAAATTTTTTGTAAGGGTTGGCCCCCTACGGTCTTCTATAGTGAAATGGAAATCTGTCTTCTTTTTCCCGAACTCTTCCAATGATTGCCATAATGCTTCCTCATATCATACCTAGGAAATTGTCTATTCTCTCTCGTTTCAGTAAACTACAAAAAGAAAAAGACCACATATCCAAGGAAATTGTAGTTTACTCGTTTCAGTAAACTACAAAAAGAAAAAGACCACTAAACTTACTGATTCAGTGAGACGGAAGCTTGAGAGCAGGAAGGCGCAAAGCAGACAAAAAAGGTTCAAATTCCAGACAGGAAGAATGAAACCTACGAAGACAACAAACCGCTTTTAAAACTCCCGCACGAGTGTTCGGGAATCTGAACGATCGAGATTGATTCAAAATCAATGATCAAGATTGAAAGATGTTTTGAAAGTTTGAACTCACGAATCTGAAATAGGCGTTCGGAAACCTTCGCTTGGATGACGTGAGTCACGACAGATCAACTGCAACGAGATATGTGGCCTTACACTCACAACGCTCGTTGGTAATGAAATTTGAAAAGAAAGAAAGGTAAGAATGAAGAGTACCTTGTGCTGTTGATCTGAATAGTTGGTGTGAAGTTGTTGAAGCCTCTTGAGAGTCTTGGAACCTTAGGAACCCTAGAGAACCTTTTCCCCAGAGCCAAACTCGAAGTTGGAAGTGTTTGAAATGTGATTGAAATAGAGAAAGTGGTCCCTTTAAGACACAGATTTTGTTGTTTTGGAAAAAAGTTGATTTTGATGCATTGTTTGGATCTTAATGACCTGTGCAGCTGATTTAAGTGTGGTTGACATGTTGGAAGTGTGATGTTTTTGTGGAGGACCTTTGAAACCCTAGATCCTTTTGAGAAGTCTGGAAAACTTTTCTTCAAGTTCGTTATTCGTAGCCTTTGTCTTATCTTCGTTCGATTTGTCACCTATGCATCTCTTGCATTCTTAACGTCAGCTTATTGTTCTGAATTCCTATCTTTTGTTTAAGAAGTCAGCCAAGAGTCCAATCTTCTTTACCTATTAGATCTATTTTCATTGTACCTTCCGTCCCCTTGGTAAAGATTTGGTGGAACAATCACACCCCTGAAGAAGTCTCCTCATCTTATTGGAAGCCCAGGAATGCTTTCAATTTCGAAGGCGAAATTATTTTAAGGGGGGGGGGAGAATGTGAAATCCCACCTATTCCTAACCTTGCTGCTATGCCAAATGCATACCTACCATATACATTGTTCAATTTATTCTCTGTCATATGAGTTGCCTAGTTTCATTTGGTAGAAGTTTACCCGAAGCTGATCTGTTCTCTCTACGAATTCTTCTTGTGCCTTCTATTCCCTTTGATAGGAGGGTGACCTCAAGCCATTCCCATGACCGATCCTTCTATCCCTATTATTCTAGAGTGGACCTCCATACACTCTATAACCTTAACAATTCTCCACATGATGATTTCGAAGAGAAATTAAGTGTGATCTTCATGATTTGTTATTCCTTCTAATGGTTTCAAAACTTCCAGCTTTTCATCTCCTATTCTTCAATCAAAGGTTAGTAATCTCTCTTGTGTTGTATTGATCTACTCTTACTATGTTTTATTCTTTGTGATTGAGACTCTGAAGAAGATGTTGCAACCTTGCAACCATCTCTTCTACAATCTTCTTTCATTCTTAAGGTTTTATGATCTTCATATTGATCTTCACCATAATCCTTGTGAAATCTTCATGAAGCCATGATCATACTTTCAATTTGATTTCAAAGCATGTTAGATTTACTCCTTTGTTTTTATTACAAAAGACTTATTGTTATTTGATTCCCGTAGATTTTGGGAGAAGAAAGTCAAGGTAAAAGCGATGTATCTCCATTTCTTTCGAAAGCCTAGTACTCTCCCAATTTCGAGGACGAAATTTCTTGTAAGGGGGGAGGAATGTGAAATCCCCCAGATTTTTACCCCTTTAACCCATGGCTTCAAAATCGAGAAAATCGGGCCTCGAGTTGACGGAAAATGTGGGCCATTCAAGTGGAACTTAAAGGGTTGGAAATGGAACCAATGTTGGTGGATGACCCTTGTGATGACTCATCAACTCTTAAAGTTTAAGTGAAGAAAAAGATTAATCTTGATGGTGTAAAAAGGGTGATCTTGGAACGTCCGTTGATCAACGATGGAGAATCCGATTGATGCAAACAAGGTACCAAATCGAAGATCGTCGAAAGACCTTTCCAACAAGCCAAAAATCACCAAAATCAGAGTCCATTTGAGGGGTCAACTTGGGACCGGTTGAACGGCCGGTCGACCGCCCCAACCCCCAGCCATTTTCTAGCTTCGGGGCAAAATCAGGTTTTTCATGTTTAAAACCCTATTTTGAGTTTCTAACCTCTCATACTCGCATTTTAGAAGGCTAGTACGAGGCTGAGGCTCAAGGAGGAGGAGAAACCAAGGGAGAGGAAGGTTTCTAACCATTTGGACGCGTGCTAACACCCGGATCATTGCGAAAACGTTAGGAAAGGTAAGAATCATCAAACCCTCTTCTTTAAGCTTAGTTTTTGGAGTAGTTCTTCGCAATAAATGATAGATTTGAGTAGTTGTTGCTTGATAGGTGTTTTGAATGCTTGCAAATAGTTTCATTTATGTTTCCCTTTGGTTTGTGAGTGATTTGTGCGAGTCGTTGCAAACGATTTTGCATTTTGGCTCTCAGACCCAGCTGAGAGCACTCGCGAGAGCCCAAAATTGGGGCTTTTTGATTGAGATGGAATTAGATCAAATTGAAGGTATAATTAGGACCCTATTGCTTCCAATTAGACATTCCCAAAGTTTCGTTTCGATTCGACTCCGAATCGATGGTGAAATTTGATTTTCGCCAAAACTAGGTTGAGAAAGTTGGGTTCGAAACTAGTTGGCAGATTAGGCTTTTGTTGGGTGATTTTGGGAACCTTATTAAAACCCAATTGATTTATAATTTATGTCTATTGATCTTCTTACATGATTAGGTTTATTTTGATTATAATCACCAACTCGTAGGTGTGACTTTGTGGAACTTTAGAGAGCTTATGCTAACTAAAAAGGTGAGGAATATACTCAACCTTATCTTGCATGCTTAATTATTTAATTAAATTTCATTATTGATATATTGCCTTGTTTTAATATTTATTATCTTGTGATTTTGTGTGGGACTTTGCACGAATGAAAGGTAAGCAAGTATCTTTGCTTCTATTTTCAATATTCTTTGAAAACAATATGAGAATGTATGAGATGGATGAGATTGAATGGATTGAGTGTTTTATTTTATTTTCAAATTCTAAATCATTGATATGAAGATATATGGATGATGTTGAATTAAATTATTCTTTTTATTTTATGTTTCAAACTAGGGTTGTGGGTTCGCCCATTACCCTAGTGAACTTACATGAGTATGCATCTAGACTTAAGTACATGAATGCTAAGTGTCTAGAAGTGTTTGGCTAGGTAACCTCATGAGTACTAATACCCTTCCGGCAAGGGTATTGAAGCCGGTTAACCCGTGATGTTAGTGGCTGGGTCCTGAGCGTCAAGCAGGCCCACTATCATCATAGAGAGGTAGGGTTGCATATAATAGACTAAGGGCTCCTGGGCGCTCAAGACCGGTGAAATGATCTGTGAGAGGACATGGAGAGCATCCTATCCATTATATGTAGACGACCACTGGGTTAAGGAATGGGATCCAACAGATGCCTCCCGTTGAGGATTCCATGTATTGAACCAAAAGGGCACTAAGGCATGAGGGGAGATATCCGGACCATATGTAGTACGAGACTGTATGACTTTGCACTGGGCTAAGATTATCCTTAACACGCGCCAATCTCATACCAAACGGTGATGTGAGAGAGTGGTGACCTATACCCCAACCATGGCTTGACAGGACTTTACCCAACAACCGCGGAGAACCCAATAGACGTCTCTTGTTGAGGGAGAGTGACTGAGACCGCCCACAGGAGATTGGTGTACAAACTTAATGCGTGTCTACCATAGAGACTTCATGCTAGAGTTAGGAGCATAGTATCATAATCATTCATGCATCATATCACTATCATTAATTACATTATCGATACTCAAACTATATGTGTGGTGTGGGATCTTGTGTACGAATGCACTATATGATGTGGAATCTTGTGGACGAATGTATGATAAGATGTTGAGTTGACCGCACTGAGTTCTGTTGAACTCATTTCTTTTTGTATGTTTGTTTCTATTAGAATATTAGAATATTCTGCAGGTTATGAGAACTCCTTCCAAGTGGAGGATTCGTCGTCGGTAGGTTTTCTTGAAGGAGTGACTGAAGAAGATGTAGACTTGCATGGAGCTTCATGCCTGTGCAAAGACTATTCTTATGAGGTTGGATTCCATTAGGGAATCAGTTTAGTTTAATTTTCGCTGCAACAAACTATGTTTCATTCAAACTCTGATGTCCATTTTGATTAATTTTAGATATATGGATGACTGTAACCTTTTGATCAATCAAGTTTGATAACTTTATATTTGAACTTGATTTATTCTTGTCCTTTTAATTATGCTATATCTTGTGTTGTATGGAATTGTCACTGAACCTAGGTCCTGCGGTGTATCACCCCCACGGGTATTCGGGTATGGCCGGATTTGGCTGGGTGGGGTGTGATAGAGGTGGTATCAGAGCCTTGGTTCATACAAGTCCTAACTCCATGTGATATAGTAGGGGCATCCTTGAGTCATAGATCCAAAAGTGACTTAAATTTTTCTTAGAAGTGAATAATAGAGAACTTGGATTAGAAACTTGAATAAATGAAGCATAACACATCTTAGTTGAATAATACACAATACTTAAAGTTTATGACTTATACTGGGGATGTAGTCATGGTTAGAGTTAAGTTGTCTGTTTTAAGTATTGTGTATGTGTGTTGAGTTGTGAGTTGAGTCTTGAGTTTAAAGTTGTCGTTGTGAGTCGTCTTTGTGAATGAGTCTCTGTTATGAGTCGTGTTGTCGTCGTGAGTTGTCATGAGTCTGAGTCGTGTGTCGTCGTATGAGTCTGAGTTGGGTGTTGTCGTTGGGAGTAATGGTCGTGAGTAGTCGTCATGAGTTATAAGTCATAACTAAATATTAACAACTTCTAATGCAATAAGAGAAATGCATAATGTACAATAACACAAGTGAAATAAACTGAATTTCATTAATCACATAAGAGATTTTTACAAGTCTGAAAGGAAATACATCTGTGAAAGCATAAAAGGAAACTCCCAGCACTATCTATCTAGGTGATCGACTCTGGTGATCTGTCTGGTCCCTCCTTGATCTGAACTCCTTCTCCAGTCGTGCAAATTTCTCTCCCAAGGCATACATATGGGACTCTATCCTCTCCTGTCGAGCTTTTATCCTCTTAAGTGTGGAAGAAATCGATGACTGATGAGAAGCCACACCTGGAGCCTCAAAAGTTGTATGTGATGGACCCTCAATCGCAGCGGAAGCATGGTGTAAGAATCTCCTCGTGTCTCGGAATCTCATCCTAACCTCGATCCTCATTTCTATGATCCTCATCTCTTTGATTATCAATATCACCCTCATCCCGAGCTGGAACCCCATCATGAACATCATCATCACCATAATCACCGTCACCATCACCGGCATCCTCATCCTCTGTGCCATCAGCCATGGCAATATCACTCTCATCCTCTGACCTAGCCACGTGAAGTTGATCGCTCTGCCTCCAACCGTGGACTCGAAGATAATCCTAGTGCTATCTGTTTAGGAAATTGTTCCTGAGAACCGAACTAATCTCTCGTAGCCTAAGACTACTCTTCTAGTCGTGTCAATCGATCTTCTATAATGCATATGTGTGTCTCTATTCTCTCTTGTGTAGAAGTTATCGCTGACAGCTGAGAAACCACACTCGGTGCCTCCAATACATCCCATATGATTCTAATACATCCTAGGAAGTTCCCCTTTGAATTTCGGATCAATCCGACTTCAAACGAGGAAGTTATTGCCAAAGCAGTCTGTACAATTCCGTACTGACTTGCTTGGTCGACTATTTGGTTGACTGGGCCAGTCTACCAAGCACTCGACCAAAGGAGTCAGTAGCTTCGTTTTTCGCCCGATTTGATTCGTTTGCTCTCTGATCTTTTAGGCATCTTTCCTAATGTTGTATCTATGGTTATTAGGAGTTTATTTGCTAAGTTTGGAGTTGCTCACTTTGATCTTTGGATCATCTTCTTCGATAATCAAGGTAAGGACAGTTATTTCCTTAACTACATAGATTGCTTGTTCTCTGGTTTCTACCTTATGAAACTATGAGATTACTTACTGTTATTGTAATTTAATTCTGATCTCTTGCTGTGAGAACAGTAGCACTTGTTTATATTATCTTTTTCATCATTCATGTTATATGAATTACTTATTATTACCTAATCTGACTTTGCTTTTACATTCTCTTGTATATGATGAACTGTTGGTTGTATATGTCATGACTAATCTGAGAATGTGTTTGCTTAAGTTTGGTTTGGGATTGGGGAGTGTCCTTTTGACACTTCTGTCCTTGGACATCGGAGGGAATAGTATGGGATGTTCTCCGAAGATGCCCATCGACGCTTTCCCGAATCATTAGTTGTCATACCTAGGGATGTCTAGCAGTGTTTGGCTAGGATATACCCCTGTTATATCAGACCCGAATTGGAAGGGTATTGAGACCGAACGACCCGTGGTAGCAATGTGATTCTCGGGCGCTCAAGATCGGTAACCAACCCGTGAGAGGACGGGAATCATATTGTGGGGGCCATTTATTGGAGGGTTGCATATGGCTAGACTTGGGCTCATGGGCGCTCAAGACCGGTAACCAACCCGTGAGAGGCATGAGAGCTTCCCGTTTACCATATGTGGATAACTGATAGGGTTGATGAGTCTGTATTCCGAGTTGGTCGGTGCCATAGGATACGCTTGACTCTAGTGCAAAGGATACAGGAAATGATCGTCAAGGACAAGGAATGGACGTATCTGGAACTGAGATGATATAACTGACTAGATGACTTGCATTGGGCTAGGCTTTTCCCTGACATGCGCCGATACTTATGCCAAATGTTTGTGAGAGAGTGTGTTGACTAAATCCCCTATAATGGTTTGATGAGGACTTTACCCAATTACCCGGTAGACCCAAGATGCCAAGATGGTTGAGGGGGAGTGACTGACCTACCCAAAGAAGTACGGTGCTATGACTTAAAGCATGTCTACCATAGAGACCAGCATACATAGAATTTAGATGCATTCATACATTATCTGTTTCATATTGCATCATGTTATGTTTTGTCACATGTTATCTATGATGTTATAGATTAACTTGCCTTACTGAGTTTTTTTGAAACTCATTACTTTTCGTATATTATCCTGCAGGTACAGATTATTATGACGAGTATTATAGTGAAGCGCAAACCGATGAAGCGTATTACACGCAAGGTACTGGCAACGATCAAGATTACTCTGATGATCCCCCGGCGGATCAAGCTGCGTGCTACTTTTGAAAATAGCATAGAGTTAGAAAGAATTCATTGGGTTGATGAAGTCCACACTTATGAAGACGTTATCTATAGACTAGAAGACTCTTGTTCCTAGTTTATTTCTTAGTACATTTGTTTCAGTTGTTATTTCCTTTTTGATTTTCATACTGCGTTCCGCTATGATTGTGGAGTGAGTTTCCGCCTCACTTTACTTCTTTTGATATCTTCGGATATCTGGTATCATTTTCCGCACTCTGATTATATTATTTATTCATTTCTTGAGTTAAACCTTTTGTTTATGATATTTAAACCTTGATTATTTCCTGTTTATGATTATGTTATTGTATATGTGGGAGAATGCTTTCCTCGATACTTGATTTTCGGGGCTGTGGATCACACTCCCGGGTATGCCAGCTAGGGTACCGGCTGAGGGGATGTGATAACACACCCCTTCAACAATGATTCCGACAATAGGAATTACTTCTCCAGCCTTGATCCCGAGGATCATGTTCACCTTCACATCTTTTGCATCAATGATAGCTCCATTATCAGCTAAGGTGGCTTGTTGAGGGGCCATGCTCAACAAAGAGGTCATAGCTTCAGTAGCCCTATGACAAAAAGTCATTCTCATAAGGGTTATTATTTATAACCTATGTCTTTGGTATAAGAATGTTACATATTAATGGAGAGAGAGAGAGAGAGAGAGAGAGAGAGAGAGAGAGAGAGAGAGAGAGAGAGAGAGAGAGAGAGAGAGAGAGAGAGAGAGAGACCTTGAAACTGTATAACCCATCGGGACAATGGAGTTCTGATGGAAGTTTGGTGACAAATTTGGTGGAACTCAACACTCCAATTTCCTTCTCAAAAGCAGCCCTGCATGAAAAGAGAAAATCCAAAATTTTAAAATTTTAAAATTACAAAGCATTTGATAGAGTCACCAATTCAAATTTGAAACTTAGTCACAACATGTTGGAACAGCTTAAAAAAACCTAAGAACAGGTCTTACAGCATACAAGAGAATATACTTCCTCACCTTTCTTTCAATGAATTATTGTTGGAAAATCCTAAATAAGAAATAGTAACCAAATTAGTATTGTTGAAATAACAACCAGCGGCAATCAGCGATTATGGAGCTTGCTTGGGATTTGGTCCACTTCTCAACCAAGAGAATACGATCTAAATCCATCTCTCACTGTCTGCACTTGAGGAAACCAGTGAGGGTGATTCTGTGCGACTAGGAACTCTGACTGAAAATTTGTGGGTTGTAGGATGTTGCAGAACATGGATGAGCAAAACAATCCTTTTTTCTAGGGTCACAACAGACAAACAAAGGAAGTTTTTACAAATACCTGGGAAGAGACAAGTTCTGGTTTTAGCAAGAAATAAAAGGGAACAAAATGGGATCCTTCACCTTTGATATCAGCACCACTTATTTGTAGGCCAGAAGGGAGGGGAGGAATCACAAAGGAAGGAAAAAGGGATTGCATAATTGAGAAGAGGTGAAAGAGACTGCACACACTGATGCACAAGCACCACACAGGCTCTCAAACTACAAACTCAGTTCATTCTATTCAATTTGTACTTAGCGATGGGGATAATGTCACACAAAAGAAATTTAATGACCTATAATAAGATTTAGCTCTCTAACTAGGACACAAATTCAAATAGGGAAACTAAAGAATAAGAAGAAAAAAAATGTCCTATCCAATTCATTTCTAAAAGAAAGAATAAAATAAACCACGAATAGCATTAATTCCTAAAATTCTAGTAGAGACGTCAAACTGAACCTGGTTCATCTCCATCTAAAAAGTAGCTGGGCTAGGGTCAGCCCAAGGTAGTGAATCTGCATCACATATCTAATGAAAGTTGATGCAACTGCTAAGAATTTTGGAGATATTGATGGCGATAGGTGCATCCTCAGAATTCAAGGACACCAACCGATCGAACTTCAAAGATGTTAGGTGATGAATTATGAAATGAATAACTTGTCTTTAGACACAAAAAAACACCGGGATATTAAATAGAAGATGATCGAGAAATATAGCTGATAAGGTAGGCGCATAACTATATACAGATGGTAGAATTAATAAACTGTTGTGAGGTAGTGTCAAATGTGCACCAACAATAATTGTCTCTAAGAATGATCATTGTGAGGAAAACTCAAAATATTTTAAAAAAAAGGAAGCTTAGCCTGCAAGCCCAAAAAAAATAAACATCACAACAGGCGAAAGTTGTTAGGGATGATGCCCCTTCTCTCATAAAATAATGTTGACAAAAATTCTAATTCAACATGCAAACAACAATCACTCCAGTGTTTAGGAATCAAAACAATTTCAGGTTTACAATCATAATAGCTGTCAATAAAGGAATCCACATAGATAAAGTTTCTATTTATTCATAAAATATGGTAGCAACCTAAAAGAAAGTTGGTTGGCTGATTTCATCTATGGCTGTTTCAATTATTTTGAAGTTAATCAAAGAAAGTTTACATCCCCCTGTCCACTATTGTTTGGCAAGCTAACGCAGTTAAAACATGCAGCATGGGATTGCACCATATGCCTCGATCCGTTTAAGCAGCAGCCCTTATTACTTTCCTCCATCTCATAAACCCTCGATCTTTTCTAGATTTCAATTGCTAGGTTTCATAGTAAGCCTCTTTGGTAAATTCCAATTAGGTAAACCGGTGGTGCAAAACCGACCCAAAATTAGGGTATTCCCAAGTCGTAGGGATTTCCCACTTGCATACAAGTTTCCGCAACAGATAAACCACAAACAATAAGTTACTTGACTCTCAAGAAAATCTTGAGAGGAGGGGTCGCACGGTCGCAGCAACGAGTTTTCCAACAGGATCATCAAATATTATTTCTACAAATCAAATTACCAAAGAACAGCAGTTCCATATGGGTCAAACATGTCAGAAACTTGTGAATGAGGTAGGGAAATTAACGAAATCCGAGTGTTTGGACCTTAAAAAATACCACGAAACCCAGAAAAGAGACTGATGTTCCCAGGTCTCAATTCACGTTCTCATTAACTGATTAATCATATAAGAATTATCAATGAATCAATAAGAAGAAACACAACCTATAAACCCTAACCTAGCCTAACGATTCGGTCGTGTGATTTAACAAGAAAACAGAAGCAAGAAGAAGAAGAAACACAGGCGTTTGATGACGTAGTTCGGCTCTTGAGCCTACGTCTCCGGGACTCGGGATAGAGTCCAATCTACTATAGCTTGAGAGATTACAGATAAACAAGAAAAATAAGGGTACAGAGATGACCGTATATGGCAGTAGTTGATGCTCAAATCAACATCGAGTCTTCCTCTTCATATGAGGAATGAAAGCCCTCTGGTATCGCCTCAAAGAACCAAACACAAAGTGAGATCAGAACATCAAGAACAACTCCAAGCCATCACCGAATCACTCAAGAACACCACCGAGTCATTCCCTTCCTTTGCCAAGCACTTTGCCTCAAAGTACCTCAAGAATCAACCATCGAACGAAGGTAGAAGATGAAGAGCAGGAAGAAGAATAGCCATCTCTGAATCTCCAGAATCGCCAGAGCTCAAACCCCAAATCACAAAACGAAACCCTCGACACTGTTTGCATACGTAAATGAAATAAACGAGCCCAACTATGCCTTATACAAACACATGAACCGGACGGTTCAATAACAAACCAGGTAAATACATAAAATACCCAGATTACCCCAACAATCTCCCCCTTAATCTGTAACTCTACACAACAACCATAGTAGACTGGGCTTCAACTGTCATCGTCCAAGTGTACCTGCACAAACAAAAGAAAAGAGACCACAGTACAAAGCAAACAAAAAAATATGCAAAGTACCTAGACATGCACTAACCATGCAACACTAAAGGACTCACAACAGGCACACCATGCAACAAATGCAACAGGTAGAGAAACCCAAAAAACAACACCAACTCCTAGCTCACAACTCAACCAAATCAACATGGAGAGTACATATGCACACACCAGGCATATATCTCATAACAGAGACAAACAGAACAAGAGTCATAAAAATTTGGGCAGTATCTCCCCTAAAACTGCAACATATGCAAACCTAATAAACAAACACAATACATACCTGAACATCACCACACCATAGATAAATGAAAAACAAAGTATACAATCTCCACAAAAGGTAATAACTCACCACATAGACTTACTCATGCCAACACAAGCATAATAAATATATGAATTAAAACAAGTAAAGTAAGACTTTAAACAAGAGACTTGTATAAACTTCAAGAAATCCATGGTGATATCCAAAACCAACCTAGATTAACAGAACCTCACAACATCAACAGATGAACAACATGGATCCTGACATAATTGACAATGTCAATACAGCCCATGAATCTACAAATGCTTACAATATAAGCCAAGTCAAGTCTAAAACATATCACATGATATATAAGAGAACTTAACCAACTAGAGAAAAGAGATTTAAACAATTCAAATATATAAAACATAACAAGTAAGCATAAATCTCTCCCCCTCAATCAGTAGATTCCAAAACTTAGGAAATTCCTAACAAATCCATGTATTTTCATTTAAAAAAATTCTAATT